>NW_027139378.1:22500-264283 GCF_035084215.1 Heptranchias perlo
CCTTGTGGGAGAGACTAGAACTAGGGAAGACAGTTTAGAAATAAGGTGTCTCCCATTTAAGACAGAGATGAGGAGAAATTTTTTCTCAGAGGGTCGTGAGTCTGTGGAACTCCCTTCCCCAGAGAGCGGTGGAGGCAGGGTCATTGAATATTTTTAGGGCTGAGTTAGATGGATTCCTGATTAACAAGGGAGTCAAAGGTTATAGTAGGTAGACGGGAAAGTAGGGTTGAGGTCACAATCAGATCAGGCATGATCTTATCAAATGGCTAGAATAGTATGAAATGAGAAGCTGTTCTTGTGGTTTGCTGCCTCAATGATTAAAGTTCTTTTGTTTCGGTTTTCAGCTGAGATTGAAATGGCAGATCACGATGTTGGAGCTGTGATGGGCTTCTCCGGGTTTGGTAAGTTACTGCATGGATATTGATAACCAGTATAGCACGGGTTAGATACAGAGTAAAGCTCTCTCTACACTGTCCCATCAAGCACTCCCAGGGCAGGTACAGCACGGATTAGATACAGAGTAAAGCTCTCTCCACACTGTCACATTAATCACTCAGATTCCATACCATGTTTCTGTACTGTAACACTGATTTTATACCCTGTTTCTGCACTGTAACACTGATTCAATGCTCCCTTTCACAAAGCTGTGTTGATTCTGCCTGATTGCATTGAGATTTTCTAAGTGCCCTGCCATAACCTCCTCAATAATAGATTCTAGCATTTTCCCTATGACAGATGCTAAGTTAACTGGCTTGTGATTTCCTGCTTTCTGTCTCCCTTGAATAGAGGAGTGACATTCGCTATTTTCCAATCTGATGGGACCCTCCAGAATCGAGGGAATTTTGGAAAATTAATACCAATGCATCTACTATCTCTGCATCCACTATCTTTTAAGACCCGAGGATGAAGTCTGTCAGGACCTGGGGACTTGTCGGCTTTTTAGTTCTAATATTTTTTTCAAAACCCTTTCCCTGATGATTGTAAATGTTTTAAGTTCCTCCCTTTCACCTCTTGATTCACAATTACTTCTGGCCTGTTATTTGTATCCTCTACAGTGAAGACGGACGCAAAATATCTGTTCAATTCATCCGCCATTTCCTTATTCTCCATTATTAATTCCCCAGACTCACTCTCTAGAGGACCAACGCTCACTTTACTTACTCTTTTCCTTTTTAAATACCTGTAGAAACTCTTACTATCTGTTTTTATATTTCTAGCTCGCTTTCTCTCGTACTCTAATTTCTCCCTCATTATTTTTTGTCATTCTTTGCTGTTTTTTTATATTCTGTCCAATCTTCTGACCTGGCACTAATCTTCGCGGAATTGTATGCTTTTTCTTTCAATTTGACACTATCTTTAACTTCCTTAGTTCGCCACGGATGGTACGTCCTTCCCCAAGAGTCTTTCTTTCTCACTGGAATGTATCTTTGCTGAGTGTTATGAAATATTTCATTAAATGTCTGCCACTGCATCTCAACTGACCTATCCCTTAACCTAAGTTCCCAGTTCACTTCAGCCAGCTCTGTCTTCATGCCCTCATAATTGTCCTCATTTAAGTTTAAAACACGAGTCTTAGATTTACTCTTCTCTCCCTCCAACTGAATGTGAAATTCAATCATATTGTGATCGCTGCTACCAAGAGGCTCCTTTACAATGAGGTCATTAATTAATCCTGTCTCATTACACATTACCAGATCTAGAATCGCCTGCTCTCTGTTTGGCTCTGGAACGTGCTGCTCTAAGAAACTGTCCCGAAAGCACTCGATGAACTCATCTTCCAGGATACCTTTGCCAATCAGATTCTTCCAATCTATATGTAGATTAAAATCACCCATGATTATCGCTGCTCCTTTCTCACAAGCCCCCATTATTTCTTCCTGTATATCCTGTCCTACAGTGTGGTTACTGTTAGGTGGCCTATAAACTACTCCCACAAGTGACTTATTGCCGTTAGTATTTCTTATCTCTACCCAAACTGATTCTACATCTTGGTCTTTAGAACAAAGGTCATTTCTCTCTATTATACTCATGTCATCCTTAATTAACAGAGCGACCCATCCACTTTTTCCTAACTTCCTGTCCTTCCGAAATGTCAAAGACCCTTGAAATTCAGGTTCCAGCCTTTGTCATCTTGCAGCCATGTCTCTGTAATGGCTCTCAGATCGTACATATTTATTTCTATTTGAGCTGTCAATTCATCTATTTTGTTACGAATGCGACGTGCATTCAGATTACAAAGCCAAATACTGCAACACTCCCTGATTCCATACCCTGTTTCTGTACTGTGACACTCCCTGATTCTATACCCTGTTTCTGTACTGTGACACTCTCTGATTCTATACCCTGTTTCTGTACTGTAACACTCTCTGATTCTATACCCTGTTTCTGTACTGTGACACTCTCTGATTCTATACCCTGTTTCTGTACTGTAACACTCCCTGATTCTATACCCTGTTCCTGTACTGTAACACTCTCTGATTCTATACCCTGTTTCTGTACTGTAACACTCTCTGATTCTATACCCTGTTTCTGTACTGTAACACTCTCTGATTCTATACCCTGTTTCTGTACTGTAACACTCTCTGATTCTATAACATGTTTCTGTACTGTAACACTCTCTGATTCTATACCCTGTTTCTGTACTGTGACACTCTCTGATTCTATACCCTGTTCCTGTACTGTAATATTCCCTGATTCTATACCCTGTTTCTGTACTGTAACACTCTCCGATTCTATACCCTGTTTCTGTACTGTAACACTCTCTGATTCTATACCCTGTTTCTGTACTGTGACACTCTCTGATTCTATACCCTGTTTCTGTACTGTAACGCTCTCTGATTCTATACCCTGTTTCTGTACTGTAACACTCTCTGATTCTATACCCTGTTCCTGCACTGTGACACTCTCTGATTCTATACCCTGTTTCTGTACTGTAACACTCTCTGATTCTATACCCTGTTTCTGTACTGTAACACTCTCTGATTCCAGACCCTGTTTCTGTACTGTAACACTCTCTGATTCCAGACCCTGTTCCTGTACTGTGACACTCCCTGATTCCAGACCCTGTTTCTGTACTGTAACACTCCCTGATTCCAGACCCTGTTTCTGTACTGTAACACTCTCTGATTCTATACCCTGTTTCTGTACTGTAACACTCTCTGATTCTATACCCTGTTTCTGTACTGTAACACTCTCTGATTCTATAACATGTTTCTGTACTGTAACACTCTCTGATTCTATACCCTGTTTCTGTACTGTGACACTCTCTGATTCTATACCCTGTTCCTGTACTGTAACATTCCCTGATTCTATACCCTGTTTCTGTACTGTAACACTCTCTGATTCTATACCCTGTTTCTGTACTGTAACACTCTCTGATTCCATACCCTGTTTCTGTACTGTGACACTCTCTGATTCTATACCCTGTTTCTGTACTGTAACGCTCTCTGATTCTATACCCTGTTTCTGTACTGTAACACTCTCTGATTCTATACCCTGTTCCTGCACTGTGACACTCTCTGATTCTATACCCTGTTTCTGTACTGTAACACTCTCTGATTCTATACCCTGTTTCTGTACTGTAACACTCTCTGATTCCAGACCCTGTTTCTGTACTGTAACACTCTCTGATTCCAGACCCTGTTCCTGTACTGTGACACTCCCTGATTCCAGACCCTGTTTCTGTACTGTAACACTCCCTGATTCCAGACCCTGTTTCTGTACTGTAACACTCTCTGATTCCAGACCCTGTTCCTGTACTGTGACACTCCCTGATTCCAGACCCTGTTTCTGTACTGTAACACTCTCTGATTCCAGACCCTGTTCCTGTACTGTGACACTCCCTGATTCCATACCCTGTTTCTGTACTGTAACACTCTCTGATTCTATACCCTGTTTCTGTACTGTAACACTCTCTGATTCTATACCCTGTTTCTGTACTGTAACACTCTCTGATTCTATACCCTGTTTCTGTACTGTGACACTCCCTGATTCCAGACCCTGTTTCTGTACTGTAACACTCCCTGATTCTATACCCTGTTTCTGTACTGTAACACTCCCTGATTCTATACCCTGTTTCTGTACTGTAACACTCTCTGATTCTATACCCTGTTTCTGTACTGTGACACTCTCTGATTCTATACCCTGTTTCTGTACTGTTCGACTTTCTACTAAAAATTACAAAGAATTTAAAGCGTAGAAACAGGCCATTCAGCCCAACAGACTCATGCCAGTGTTTATGCTCCACATGAGCTTCCTCCCATCCTTCTGCATCTAACTGTATCAACATATCCCTCCATTCCTTTAGAACAATAGAAAAGATACAGCACAGAAGGGGGGCCATTTGGCCCATCGTGTCCGTGCCGGCTCGAAGAACAACCAGCTGCCCATTCTAATCCCACCTTCCAGCACCCGGTCCGTTGCCCTGCAGCTTACAGCACTTCAGGTGCAGGTCCAGGTACTTTTTAAAAGAGTTGAGGGTCCCTGCCTCGACCACCAATTCGGGCAGCAAATTCCATACACCCACCACCCTCTGGGTAAAAAAGTTTTTCCTCATGTCCCCTCTAATCCTTCCGCCAATCAGCTTAAATCTATATCCTCCAGTTCTTGAACTCTCCGCTAGGGGAAACATGTACTTCCTGTCTACTCTATCTGGGCCCCTCATAATTTTGTACACCTCAATCAAGTCTCCCCTCAGCCTCCTCTGCTCCAAGGAAAACAACCCCAGCCTATCCAATCTCTCCTCGTAGCTGCAATTTTCAAGCCCTGGCAACATTCTTGTAAATCTCTCCACAGCAATTACATCCTTCCTGTAATGTGGTGACCAGAACTGTGCACAATACTCCAGCTGTGGCCTTACCTGCATTTTATACAGTTCCATCATTACATCCCTGCTTTTGTATTCTATACCTCGGCTAATAATGGAGAGCATTCCGTATGCCTTCTTCACAACCTTATCTACCTGTACTGTCACCTTCAGGGACCTGTGCACATGCATTCCAAGGTCTCTCACTTCCTCTACCCTTCTCAATATATTCCTGTTTACTGCGTTTTCCCTTTTACTGTTTGCCCTCCCTAAGTGCATTACCTCACACTTCTCCGGGTTGAACTCCATTTGCCACTTTTCCGCCCACTCCACCAACCCATTGATTTCTTCTTGGAGTCCACAGCTATCCTCTTCACTATCAACTGCACAGCCAATTTTTGTGTCGTCTGCAAATTTGCCAATCATGCCCCCTACATTCAAGTCCAAATCATTAATATATACCACAAACAGCAAGGGACCCAACACTGAGCCCTGTGGCACACCACTGGAAACAGATTTCCACTTGCAAAGACATCCATCGACTTTTACCTTTTGTTTCCTTTTGAGCTAGTATCAATTGCCGTTTGCGGAAGAGAGTTCCAAACTTCTACAACCCTTTGTGTGTAGAAATGTTTTCTAATCTCGCTCCTGAAAGATCTGGCTCTAATTTTTAGACTCTGCCCCTGCTCCTAAAATCCCCAACCAGCGGAAATAGTTTCTCTCGATCCACCCTATCTGTTCCCCTGAATATCTTATAAACTTCGATCAGATCACCCCTTAACCTTCGAAACTCCAGAGAATACAACCCCAGTTTGTGTAATCTCTCCTCGTAACTTAACCCTTGAAGTCCGGGTATCATTCCAGTAAACCTACGCTGCACTCCCTCCAAGGCCAAGATGTCCTTCTGAAGGTGCGGTGCCCAGAACTGCTCACAGTACTCCAGGTGCGGTCTAACCAGGGTTTTGTATAGCTGCAGCATAACCTCTGCCCCCTTGTACTCTCGTCCTCTAGATATAAAGGCCAGCATTCCATTAGCCTTATTGATTATTTTCTGCACCTGTTCGTGACACTTCAATGATCTGTGTACCTGAACACCTAAGTCCCTTTGGACATCCACTGTTATTAACTTTTTACCATTTAGAAAGTACCCTGTTCTATCCTTTTTTGATCCAAAGTGGATGACCTCACATTTGTCAACATTGAATTCCATTTGCCACAGTTTTGCTCATTCACCTAATCTATCAATATCGCTTTGTAATTTTATGTTTTCATCTACACTGCTTACAATGCCACCAATCTTTGTGTCATCGGCAAACTTAGATATGAGACTTTCTATGCCTTCATCTAAGTCGTTAATAAATATTGTGAATAATTGAGGCCCCAAGACAGATCCCTGCGGGACTCCACTAGTCACATCCTGCCAATGTCAATACTTACCCATTATCCCTACTCTCTGTCACCTTTCGCTCAGCCAACTTCCTAACCAAGTCCGTACTTTTCCCTCGATTCCATGGGCTTCCATCTTAGCTAACAGTCTCTTATGTGGGACCTTATCAAATGCCTTCTGGAAGTCCATATAAATAACATCCATTGACATTCCCCTATCCACTACTTTCGTCACCTCTTCAAAAAATTCAATCAGGTTTGTCAGGCATGACCGACCTTTCACAAATCCATGCTGGCTCTCTCTGATTAACTGAAAATTCTCGAGGTGTTCAGTCACCCTATCCTTAATTATAGACTCCAGCATTTTCCCCACAACAGATGTTAGGCTAACTGGTCTATAATTCCCCGGTTTCCCTCTCTCTCCTTTCTTAAAAAGCGGAGTGACGTGCAATTTTCCAATCGAGAGGGACAGTTCCTGAATCTGGAGAACTCTGAAAGATTATAGTTAGGGCATCCGCAATGTGCTCACCGACATCCTTTAAAACCCTGGGATGGAAACCATCTGGTCCTGGGGATTTGTCACTCTTTAGTGCTATAATTTTCTTCATTACTGTTGCTTTAC
Organism: Heptranchias perlo; assembly: GCF_035084215.1. Taxonomy (NCBI): domain Eukaryota; kingdom Metazoa; phylum Chordata; class Chondrichthyes; order Hexanchiformes; family Hexanchidae; genus Heptranchias; species Heptranchias perlo. Next base: position 29,313 of record NW_027139378.1, read on the forward strand.
TTATGTTAATTTTATTGAGTCCCTGTCCCTGATTCAATATTAGTTTTCTTGGGATTTCTGGCATGCTATCCTCTTTTTCTACTGTAAATACTGACGCAAAGTAATTGTTCAACATGTCTGCCATTTTCCCATTGTCAATGACAATATCCCCACTTTCAGTTTTTAAGGGGCCAACACTGCTCCTGACCACCCTCTTTTTCCTAATATAACTATAAAAGTTCTTTGTATTGGTTTTGATATCCCTTGCGAGTTTCTTTTCATACTCTCTTTTTGTAGCTCTTACAATCTGTTTTGTGACCCTTTGTTGATCTTTGTATCTTTCCCATTCGCCAGGATCTGTGCCATTTTTTTCCTTTTTGTATGCCCTTTCCTTATGTCTTATACTGTCCCTTACCTCTTTAGTTGTCCATGGCTGTTTCTTTTGGCAAGTAGAGTTCTTGCCCCTCAGGGGTATAAACCGATTCTGTATCACGTTAAATGTTTCTTTAAACATTTCCCACTGATCATCAGTCGTTTTACCCATTAACAGATTTGCCCAGTTTACTGTGGACAGTCTCTGTCTCATCCCATTGAAGTCGGCCTTGCCCAAGTCGAGAATCTTAGCAGCTGACTCACTTTTTTCCCTTTCAAACACTACATTGAACTCGATCATGTTATGATCACTATTGGATAGATGTTCACGCACAGTTATGCCGTTAACTGAATCTGGTTCATTACTCATTACTAAATCTAGTATGGCTTGCCCCCTTGTTGCCTCTAGGACATACTGCTGTAGAAAACTATCCCGGACACACTCAAGAAATTCACTACCTTTCTGACAGTTGCTAGTCTGCTTTTCCCAATCTATGTGAAGGTTAAAGTCCCCCATTAAGACCACTATGCCTTTCTTACACACTTGTCTAAAGCTTTAACTTTTCTGACCAGTCTGCCATGTGGGACCTTGTCAAATTCCTGACTAAAATCCATGTAGACAACATCCACTGCACTACCCTCATCAATCCTCCTTGTCACTTCCTTAAAGAATTTAATCAGATTTGTAAGGCATGACCTTCCCTGAACAAATCCATGCTGATTATCCCTGATTAAACCGTGCCTTTCCAAGTGACAGTTTATCCTATCTCTCAGTGTTGATTCTCATAGTTTGCCCACCACCGAGGTAAGACTGACCGGCCTGTAATTGTTCGACCTTTCCCTCATATCCTTTTTAAACAATGGTGCTATGTTGGCAGTCTTCTAGTCCTCCAGTCCCTCCCCTGTAACGAGTGAGTATTGGAAAATGATCCTCAGAGCATCCGCTATTTCCTCCCTGGCTTCCTTCAATAGCCTGGGAAACAATCCATCCGGTCCTGGTGACTTATCAACTTTCAAGAATTCCAGTCCCTCTCGTACTTCCTCTCTCGTTATGTTTACCTTATCCAATATTTCACACCTCTCCTCTTTAACTACTACGTCCGGATCATCCCTTTCCTTTGTGAATACGGAGACAAAATATTCATTTAAAACCCGACCCACATCCTCTGCTTCTACACACAAGTTACCCTTATCATCCCTGATAGGTCCCACCTTTTCCTTAGCTATCCTCTTGTTTTTAATGTACTGATAAAACATCTTTGGGTTTTCTTTAATCTTACCAGCTAATATTTTTTCATGCCCTCTCTTTTCTTTTCTTATTTCCTTTTTTACGTCATCCTTGTACTTTCTATACTTCTCTAGGCTTTCTGCAGTGTTTAGTTTTCTGTGACAGTCATAAGCTTTCTTTTTCTGCTTTATCTTGCCCCGTATACCAGGGGGCTCTAAATTTGGCAGTGCCACCCTTTATCTTTGAGGGACGTGTCTGCATTGTACCCGTAGAATTTCACTTTTTAGTGCCTCCCACTGGCTTGCCACTGATTTCTCCTCAAGTAGTTGTGTCCAGTCCACTTCTGCCAAATCACCTCTTAGTTCTGTAAAATTTGCCTCCCCCCCCCCCCCCCCCTCCCAATTTAAAACGTTTACTCCTGATTTAACTCTGTCCTTTTCCATAATAATGCTAAAACTAACTGAACTGCGGTCACTATCCCCAATATGGTCACTCACTGTCACTTCACCCACTTGCCCATCTTCATTTCCCAGGACTAAAGATAGAATTGCATCCCCTCTTATTGGGCTTGTCACGTACTGGCTAAAAAAGATCTCCTGGACACCTGAACTAAGAGGTGATTTGGCAGAAGTGGACTGGACACAACGACTTGAGGAGAAATCAGTGGCAAGCCAGTGGGAGGCACTAAAAAGTGAAATTCTACGGGTACAATGCAGAGCTATCGTGATAGGGGACTCGGTTGTAAGGGGAATAGACAGGCGTTTCTGCGGACGCAAGTGAGACTCCAGGATGGTATGTTGCCTCCCTGGTGCAAGGGTCAGTAATGTCTCGGAGCGGCTGCAGGACATTCTGGAGGGGGAGGGTGAACAGCCAGCTGTCGTGGTGCATATAGGTACCAACAATATAGGTAAAAAACGGGATGAGGTCCTACAAGCTGAATTTAGGGAGTTAGGAGTTAAACTAAAAAGTAGGACCTCAAATGTAGTAATCTCAGGATTGCTACCAGTGCCACGGGCTAGTCAGAGTAGGAATGACAGGATCGCGAGGATGAATACGTGGCTTGAGAGATGATGCAAGAGGGAGGGATTCAAATTCCTGGGCCATTGGAACCGGTTCTGGGGGAGGTGGGACCAGTACAAATTGGACGGTCTGCATCTGGGCAGGACTGGAACCAATGTCCTAGGGGGATTGTTTGCCAGTGCTGTTGGGGAGGGTTTAAACTAATGTGGCAGGGGGATGGGAACCGATGCAGGAAGTCAGTGGGAAGTAAAGTGGTGACAGAAACAAAAGGCAGTAAGGGAGAGTGTACAAAACATGACCGGACAGATGGTCTGAGAAAGCAGGCAAAGACCAAGGGAAGTCTAGATTAAACTGCATTTATTTCAATGTAAGAAGTCTGATGGGCAAGGCAGATGAACTCAGGGCATGGATGGGTACATGGGACTGGGATGTTATAGCTATTACTGAAACATGGCTAAGGGAGGGGCAGGACTGGCAGCTCAATGTTCCAGGGTACAGATGCTATAGGAAAGATAGAGCAGGAGGTATGAGAGGAGGGGGAGTTGCGTTCTTGATTAGGGAGAACATCATGGCAGTAGTGAGAGGGGATATATCTGAGGGTTCGCCCACTGAGTCTATATGGGTAGAACTGAAAAATAAGAAGGGAGAGATCACTTTGATAGGATTGTACTACAGACCCCCAAATAGTCAACGGGAAATTGAGGAGCAAATATGTAAGGAGATTACAGACAGCTGCAAGAAAAATAGGGTGGTAATAGTAGGGGACTTTAACTTTCCCAACATTGAATGGGACAGCCATAGCATTAGGGGCTTGGATGGAGAGAAATTTGTTGAGTGTATTCAGGAGGAATTTCTCATTCAGTATGTGGATGGCCCGACTAGAGAGGGGGCAAAACTTGACCTCCTCTTGGGAAATAAGGAAGGGCAGGTGACAGACGTGTTAGTGAGGGATCACTTTGGGACCAGTGATCATAATTCCATTAGTTTTAAGATAGCTATGGAGAAGGATAGGTCTGTCCCAAAAGTTAAAATTCTAAATTGGGGAAAGGCCAATTTTGATGGTATTAGACAGGAACTTTCAGAAGTTGATTGGGAGAGTCTGTTGGCAGGCAAAGGGACGTCTGGTAAGTGGGAGGCTTTCAAAAGTGTGTTAACCAGGGTTCAGGGTAAGCACATTCCTTATAAAGTGAAGGGCAAGGCTGGTAGAAGTCGGGAACCTTGGATGACTCGGGAGATTGAGGCCCTAGTCAAAAAGAAGAAGGAGGCATATGACATGCATGGGCAGCTGGGATCAAGTGGATCCCTTGAAGAGTGCAGAGATTGCCGGAGTAGAGTTAATAGATAAATCAGGAGGGCAAAAAGGGGACATGAGATTGCTTTGGCAGATAGGGCAAAGGAGAATCCAAAGAGCTTCTACAAATACATAAAGGGCAAAAGAGTAACTAGGGAGAGAGTAGGGCCTCTTAAGGATCAACAAGGTCATCTATGTGCGGAACCACAAGAGATGGGTGAGATCCTGAATGAATATTTCACATCGGTATTTACGGTTGAGAAAGGCATGGATGTTAGGGAACTTGGGGAAATAAATAGTGATGTCTTGAGGAGTGTACATATTACAGAGAGGGAGGTGCTGGAAGTCTTAACGCGCATCAAGGTAGATAAATCTCCGGGACCTGATGAAATGTATCCCAGGACGTTATGGGAGGTTAGGGAGGAAATTGCGGGTCCCCGAGCAGAGATATTTGAATCATCCACCGCTACAGGTGAGGTGCCTGAAGATTGGAGGGTAGCAAATGTTGTGCCTTTGTTTAAAAAGGGCGGCAGGGAAAAGCCTGGGAACTACAGACCGGTGAGCCTGACATCTGTAGTGGGTAAGTTGTTAGAGGGTATTCTGAGGGACAGGATCTGCAGGCATTTGGAGAGGCAGGGACTGATTAGGAACAGTCAGCATGGTTTTGTGAGAGGAAAATCATGTCTCACGAATTTGATTGAGTTTTTTGAAGGGGTAACCAAGAAGATAGATGAGGGCTGTGCAGTAGACGTGGTCTACATGGACTTCAGCAAAGCCTTTGACAAGGTACCGCATGGTAGGTTGTTACATAAGGTTAAATCTCATGGGATCCAAGGTGAGGTAGCCAATTGGATACAAAATTGGCTTGACGACAGAAGACAGAGGGTGGTTGTAGAGGGTTGTTTTTCAAACTGGAGGCCTGTGTCCAGCGGTGTGCCTCAGGGATCGGTGCTGGGTCTGCTGTTATTTGTTATTTATATTAATGATTTGGATGAGAATTTAGGAGGCATGGTTAGTAAGTTTGCAGATGACACCAAGATTGGTGGCATTGTGGACAGTGAAGAAGGTTATCTAGGATTGCAACGGGATCTTGATAAATTGGGCCAGTGGGCCGATGAATGGCAGATTGAGTTTAATTTAGATGAATGTGAGGTGATGCATTTTGGTAGATCGAATCGGGCCAGGACCTACTCCGTTAATGGTAGGGCGTTGGGGAGAGTTATAGAACAAAGAGATCTAGGAGTACAGGTTCATAGCTCCTTGAAAGTGGAGTCACAGGTGGATAGGGTGGTGAAGAAGGCATTCGGCATGCTTGGTTTCATTGCTCAGAACATTGAATACAGGAGTTGGGATGTCTTGTTGAAGTTGTACAAGACATTAGTAAGGCCACACTTGGAGTACTGTGTACAGTTCTGGTCACCCTATTATAGAAAGGATATTATTAAACTAGAAAGAGTGCAGAAAAGATTTACTAGGATGCTACCGGGACTTGATGGTTTGACTTACAGGGAGAGGTTAGACAGACTGGGACTTTTTTCCCTGGAGAGTAGGAAGTTTAGGGGTGATCTTATAGAAGTCTATAAAATAATGAGGGGCATAGATAAGGTCGATAGTCAAAATCTTTTCCCAAAGGTAGGGGAGTCTATAACGAGGGGGCATAGATTTAAGGTGAGAGGGGAGAGATACAAAAGGGTCCAGAGGGGCAATTGTTTCACTCAAAGGGTGGTGAGTGTCTGGAACGAGCTGCCAGAGGCAGTAGTAGAGGCGGGTACAATTTTGTCTTTTAAAAAGCATTTGGACAGTTACATGGGTAAGATGGGTACAGAGGGATATGGGCCAAGTGCAGGCAATTGGGACTAGCTTAGTGGTATAAACTGGGCGACATGGACATGTTGGACCGAAGGGCCTGTTTCCATGTTGTAAACTTCTATGATTCTATGATAATTTTGCACCCTCTGTGCCCTTCACACTGTTTGAATCCCAGTTGATGTTAGGGTAGTTGAAGTCCCCTACTATTATTGCCCTCTTATTTTTGCACTCAGAAATTTGCATACATATTTGTTCTTCTATCTCCCTTTCGCTATTCGGGGGTCCATAGTACACTCCTAGTAGTGTGACTGCCCCTTTTTTATTTCTTAGCTCAACCGATATGGCCTCGATTGATGATCCATTTCGCAGATCACCCCTTCTGACAAGTGTAATTGATTCTTTAACCAATAATGTTACCCCCTGTCCTTTTTTATCACCCACTCTATCCTGCCTGGAAACTGTATATCCAAGGATATTGAGCTGCCAATTATCCCCCACTTTAAGCCAGGTTTCCGTTACAGCAATGATATCATGCTGCCATGTATCTATCTCTGCCCTTTGCTCATCTAAGTTTCGTTTGTATTACTCCTTGCATTGAAGTATATACCCTTTAACTACGTCACTAACTGCTTTTCTATTTCTCGTTTCCTGGTCTGAATTTGTCCTATCTGTACCTGCCCTTTGGTTCCCATCCCCCTGCCATACTAGTTTAAACTCTCCCCAACAGAACTAGTAAATGCCCCCGCGAGAATATTGGTCCTGGTTCTGCTCGGGTGCAACTTGTCCAGCTTGTACAGGTCCCGCCTTTCCCAGAATCAGTCCCAATGCCTCAGGAATTTAAACCCCTCCCTCCTACACCATCTCTCAAGCCACGCATTCATCTGGTCTATTCTCCTATTTCTGCTCTCGCTAGCACGTGGCACTGGGAGTAATCCTGAGATTACTACCTTCGCGGTCCTGCTTTTTAATTTATTTCCTAACTCCCTATATTCTGCTTGCAGGACCTCATCCCATTTTTTACTGATGTCGTTGGTACCGATATGGACCACGACCTCTGGCTGTTCACCCTCCCTCTTCAGAATGTCCTGCAGCTGCTCCATGACATCCTTGACCCTAGCACCAGGGAGGCAACATACCATCCTGGAGTCACGTCTGCGGCTGCAGAAACGCCTATCTGTTCTCCTTACAATGGAATCCCCGATTACTATTGCTCTCCCATTCTTTTTCCTCCCCTCCTGTGCAGCTGAGTCACTCGTGGTGCCACGGTCTTGGCTCTTGCTGCATCCCCCTCATAAGCCACCTCCCCCAACAATATCCAAAGCAGAATATCTGTTTGAGAGGGAGATGGCCCCAGGGGACTCCTGCTCTACCTGCCTAGTCCTTTTACTCTGCCTGGCGGTCACCCATTTCCTTTCTGCCTGCGTAATCTTCACCTGCGGTGTGACCACCTCACTGAACGTGCTATCCACGATAGTCTCAGCATCGCGGATGCTACACACTGAATCCACCCACAGCTCCAGCTCCGAAATGTGGTTAGCCAGTAGCTGTCGCTGGACACACTTCCTGCACACATGGTCGCCAGGGACACTGGTTGTGTCCATGACTTCCCACATTGTGCAGGAGGAGCATATCACGGGTGCGAGCTCTGCTGCCATGACTTGCCTTAGATTAAGCTCGTTAGTTACTCCCTTTAAGAAGTTTACTCCTTTTTAAATTACTCTCAGAGAATGTTGTAAACAATTTTACAACACCAAGTTATAGTCCAGCAATTTTATTTTAAATTCACAAGCTTTCGGAGGCTTCCTCCTTCGTCAGGTGAAGGATGTGAAAATCTCACCTGACGAAGGAGGAAGCCTCCGAAAGCTTGTGAATTTAAAATAAAATTGCTGGACTATAACTTGGTGTTGTAAAATTGTTTACAATTGTCAACCCCAGTCCATCACCGGCATCTCCACATCAGAGAATGTTAACTACGCTACGGACCTTGATTCTCCCTTGTGTTTATCCAGATTCCCCTTAAATGCATCTATGCTACAACTCCTCTTTGTCACCACTCTCTGGGTGATGAAGTTTCTCCTGAATTCCCGATTGGATTTATTCATGGCTATTTTATAATTATGGCCCCTAGATCTGGTCTCCTCTGCAAGTAGAAACATCTTCTCTACGTCTACCATATCAGGCTTCCCGTTTGTCTGCTCTTTTCTAAAGAAAAGAGCCCCAGCCTGCTCAATCTTTCCTGATAGGTATAATCTCTCAGTTCCGGTATCATCCGAGTAAATCTTTTTCACACCACCTCCAGTGCCTCTATACCTTTTTTATAGATGGAGACCAGAACTGTTCACAATACTTCAAGTATGGGCTATACAAGTTTATCATAACTTCTCTGCTTTTTGATGCATCCTTCTGGAAATGAACCCCAGTGCTTGGTTTGCTTTTTTGTGACCTTATTAACCTGCGTCGCTACTTTTAGTGATTTGTGTATCTGTACCCCCCGATCCCTCTGCTCCTCTACCCCATTTAGACTCTTATTATCCAAGCAGTATGTGGCCTCCTTATTCTTCCGACCAAAATGCACCACCTCACACTTACCTCTTGAAATTAATTTGCCAATTACATGCCCATTCTGTAAGTTTATTAATGTCTTCCTGTATTTTGATGCAGTCCTCTTCGGTATTAGCTACACCCCCTAATTTGGTGTCATCACTTTGGATTCCCGAGTCCAAGGCCTAAATTTTAACTCTGATAAACGGGTGGATTGGGGGTGGAACGGGCAGTTAAAATGAAAAAAATCAAAAACCCACCTCTAACCCAGGGTTTTAAAGGAAGTAGGTGAGCACATGGCAGATGCCCTAACTATAATCTTTCAAAGTTCTCCAGATTCAGGAACTGTCCCTCTGGATTGGAAAATTGCACATGTCACTCCGCTTTTTAAGAAAGAAGAGAGAGGGAAACCAGGGAATTATAGACCAGTTAGCCTAACATCTGTTGTGGGGAAATTGCTGGAGTCTATAATTAAGGATAGGGTGACTGAACACCTCGAGAATTTTCAATTAATCAGAGAGAGCCAGCATGGATTTGTGAAAGGTAGGTCGTGCCTGACAAACCTGATTGAATTTTTTGAAGAGGTGACTAAAGTAGTGGATAGGGGAATGTCAATGGATGTTATTTATATGGACTTCCAGAAGGCATTTGATAAGGTCCCACATAAGAGACTGTTAGCTAAGATAGAAGCCCATGGAATCGAGGGAAAAGTACGGACTTGGTTAGGAAGTTGGCTGAGCGAAAGGCGACAGAGAGTAGGGATCATGGGTAGGTACTCACATTGGCAGGATGTGACTAGTGGAGTCCCGCAGGGATCTGTCTTGGAGCCTCAAATATTTATTAACGACTTAGATGAAGGCATAGAAAGTCTCATATCTAAGTTTGCCGATGACACAAAGATTGGTGGCATTGTAAGCAGTGTAGATGAAAACATAAAATTACAAAGCGATATTGATAGATTAGGTGAATGGGCAAAACTGTGGCAAATGGAATTCAATGTAGACAAATGTGAGGTCATCCACTTTGGATCAAAAAAGGATAGAACAGGGTATTATGAATAATTGAGGCCCCAAGACAGATCCCTGCGGGACTCCACTAGTCACATCCTGCCAATGTGAATACTTATCCATTATCCCTACTCTCTGTCACCTTTCGCTCTGCCAATTTCCTAACCAAATCCGTACTTTTCCCTCGATTCCATGGGCTTCTATCTTAGCAAATTTAAGGAGTTAGGAGATAAATTAAGAAGCAGGACTTCAAAGGTAGTGATCTCAGGATTACTACCAGTGCCACGTGCCAGTGAGTATAGGAACAGGCGAATAGACAGGATGAATGCGTGGCTGCAGGGATGGTGTAGGAGGGAAGGATTTAGATTCCTGGGACATTGGGACCGGTTCTGGGGAAGGTGGGACCTGTACAAGCGGGACGGGTTACACCCGAGCAGGACCGGGACCAATGTCCTCGCGGGGGTGTTTGCTCGTGCTGTTGGGGAAGGTTTAAACTAGAGTGGCAGGGGGATGGGAACCTGAGCGGGGAGTCAGAAGTGAATAAAATTGAGAGCAGCAAGAGAGGGGAAGACCCAGGGGAAATCTACAATACAAATAGTACAAACAGTTGTTCAAGAACAACTTTTCCACACCGTTCACCTGAGGAAGGAGGAAGCCTCCGAAAGCTTGTGGGATTAAAAATAAAATTGTTGGACTATAACTTGGTGTTGTAAAATTGTTTACAATTGTTCAAGAACAAGTGAGAGGGAAAAGCGTAGAGCAGCGGAAAGAAAGTGTATTTTAGGCACGACAGATAAAATAAAAACTAGAAGGCGTAAGGCGATGAACCCAGCATCAAAGCTGTGGCAGGGGGTTGGGAACCTGAGCAGGGAGACAGAGGAAAGCGTGTCAGGAAGGGACAGAAGGTATGGAGTAAAAGGTAAAGTGTTAAAAAAGGAAAAAGCAGGAACTAAGTGTCACAAAACATATTTGAAAGTTCTTTATCTGAATGCACGTAGCATTCGTAACAAAATGGACGAGTTAACGGCACAAATAACTACGTATGGGTATGATCTTGTGGCCATTACAGAAACATGGCTGCAGGGTGACAACGACTGGGAATTAAATATGCCAGGATATTTAACAATCAGGAAGGACAGGCAGGAAGGAAGGGGAGGTGGGGTGGCTATGTTAATAAAGGAAGGAATCACTGTAATACAGAGAAATTATATTGGGACAAAGGATCAGGATAATGAAACAGTTTGGGTACAGATAAGGAATAATAAGGGGGAAAAAAACACTAGTGGGCGTAGTATATAGGCCTCCTAATAGTTGCAACTCTGCTGGAAGAAGTATTAATCAGGAAATAGTCGGGGCATGTAATAAGGGAACTGCTATAATTATGGGGGATTTTAACTATCATATTAACTGGACAAATCAAATTGGGCAGGGCAGCCTTGAGGAAGAGTTTATTGAGTGTATTAGGGATGGATTTCTTGAGTAGTACGTAACTGATCCTACAAGGGGGCAAGCAACCTTGGACCTGGTCCTGTGTAATGAGCCAGGATTAATTAATAATGTCCTAGTTAAGGATCCCCTTGGAATGAGCGACCACAACATGGTTACATTCCATATCCAATTAGAGGGTGAGAAGGTTGGTTCTCAAACAAGCGTACTGAGCTTGTATGAAGGAGACTATGATGGTATGAGAGCGGAATTGATTAAAGTGGACTGGGAAAATAGATTAAAGGGTAAGACGGGACATGAGCAGTGGTGTTCATTCAAGGAGTTATTTTACAACTTTCAAAAAAAAAAAATTCCACTGAGGAAAAAAGGGTATGAAAGAAATGACAGCCATCCGTGGCTAAGTAAAGAAATTAAGGATAGTATCCGACTAAAAACAAGGACATATAAGGTCGCCAAACTTAGTGGGAGGATAGAAGATTGGGAATTCTTCAAAAGACAGCAAAAAGTAATGAAAGGATTGATTAAGAAAGGGAAGATAGATTATGAAAATAAATTAGCAAAAAATATAAAAACAGACAGCAAGAGTTTCTACAGTTATATAAAAAGAAAAAGGGTGGCTAAGGCAAACGTAGGTCCCTCAGAGGATGAGACCGGGAAATTAATGGTGGGAAACATGGAGATGGCAAAAATGCTGAACAAATATTTTGTTTCAATCTTTATGGTAGAGGACACTAAGAATATCCCAACACTGGACAAACAGGGGGCTCTGGGGGGGGAGGAGCTAAATACGATTAAAATCACTAAGGAATTGGTACTCAGTAAATTAATGGGACTCAAGGCGGATAAATCCCCTGGACCTGATGGCTGACATCTGAGGGTCTTGAGGGAAGTGGCAGTAGGGATTGTGGATGCTTTGTTAATAATTTTCCAAAATTCTCTGGACTCGGCAAAGGTCCCGGCAGATTGGAAAACTGCTAATGTAACATCCAGAGGGCGGAACAGTGGCAAATGGAATTTAACCCGGAAAAGTGCGAGGTGATGCACTTTGGAGGGACTAACAAGGCAAGAGAATACACAATGAATGGGAGGACCCTAGGCAAGACAGAGGGTCAGAGGGATCTTGGTGTGCAAGTTCACAGATCCCTGAAGGCGGCGGAACAGGTAGATAAGGTGGTAAAGAAGGCATATGGGATACTTGCCTTTATTAGCCGAGGCATAGAATATAAGAGCAAGGAGGTTATGATGGAGCTGTATAAACACTGGTTCGGCCACAGCTGGAGTACTGTGTGCAGTTCTGGTCGCCACACTACAGGAAGGATGTGATCGCTTTGGAGAGGGTGCAGAGGAGATTCACCAGGATGTTACCAGGGCTGGAGCGCTTCAGCTATGAAGAGAGACTGGGAAGATTGGGTTTGTTTTCCTTGGAGCAGAGGAGGCTGAGGGGGGACATGATTGAGGTGTACAAAATTATGAGGGGCACAGATAGGATGGATACTAAGGAGCTTTTTCCCTTCGTTGAGGGTTCTATAACAAGGGGACATAGATTCAAGGTAAAAGGCAGGAGGTTTAGAGGGGATTTGAGAAAGAAATTTTTCACCCAGAGGGTGGTTGGAGTCTGGAACTCACTGCCTGAAAGGGTTGTGGAGGCAGGAACCCTCACAACATTCAAGAAGCATTTGGATGAGCACTTGAAATGCCATAGCATACAAGGCTACGGACCAAATGCTGGAATATGGGATTAGAGTAGACAGGGCTTGATGGCCGGCGCGGACACGATGGGCCGAAGGGCCTCTATCCGTGCTGTATAACTCTATGACTCTATGACCCTTATTTAAAAAGGGTAGTAGGCAGAAGGCTGGAAATTATAGACCAGTTAGCTTAACATCTGTTGTGGGTAAAATTTTTGGAGTCTATTATTAAGGAGACAGTAGCAGAATATTTGGATAAACATAATTTAATAGGACAAAGTCAGCATGGCTTTATGAAGGGGAAGTCATGTCTGACAAATTTGCTTGAGTTCTTTGAGGACATAACGTACAGGGTGGATAAAGGGGAACCAGTGGACGTAGTGTATTTAGACTTCCAGAAGGCATTCGACAAGGTGCCACAAAAAAGATTATTGCTCAAGATAAAGAATCACTGGATTGGGGGTAATATTCTGGCATGGGTGGAGGATTGGTTATCTAACAGGAAGCAGAGTGTTGGGATAAATGGTTCATTCTCGGACTGGCAACCAGTAGCCAGTGGTGTTCCGCAGGGGTCGGTGCTGGGTCCCCAACTCTTTACAATCTATATTAACGATTTGGAGGAGGGGACCGAGTGTAACATACCAAAGTTTGCAGATGATACAAAGATGGGAGGGAAAGTAGAGAGTGAGGAGGACATAAAAAACCTACAAGGGGATATAGACAGGCTGGGTGAGTGGGCGGAGATTTGGCAGATGCAATACAATATTGGAAAATGTGAGGTTATGCACTTTGGCAGGAAAAATCAGAGAGCAAGTTATTATCTTAATGGCAAGAAACTGGAAAGTACTGCAGTACAAAGGGATCTGGGGGTCCTAGTGCAAGAAAATCAAAAAGTTAGTATGCAGGTGCAGCAGGTGATCAAGAAGGCCAACGGAATGTTGGCTTTTATTGCTCGGGGGATCGAATATAAAAACAGGGAGGTATTGCTGCAGTTATATCAGGTATTGGTGAGACCGCACCTGGAATACTGCATACAGTTTTGGTGTGCACACTTAAGAAAAGACATACTTGCTCTCGAGGCAGTACAAAGAAGGTTCACTCGGTTAATCCCGGGGATGAGGGGGTGGACATATGAGGAGAGGTTGAGTAGATTGGGACTCTACTCATTGGAGTTCAGAAGAATGAGAGGCGATCTAATTGAAACATATAAGATTGTGAAGGGGCTTGATCGGGTGGATGCGGTAAGGATGTTCCCAAGGATGGGTGAAACTAGAACTAGGGGGCATAATCTTAGAATAAGGGGCTGCTCTTTCAAAACTGAGATGAGGAGAAACTTCTTCACTCAGATGGTGGTAGGTCTGTGGAATTTGCTGCCCCAGGAAGCTGTGGAAGCTACATCATTAGATAAATTTAAAACAGAAATAGACAGTTTCCTAGAAGTAAAGGGAATTAGGGGTTACGGGGAGCGGGCAGGAAATTGGACATTAATTTAGATTTGAGGTTAGGATCAGATCAGCCATGATCTTATTGAATGGCGGAGCAGGCTCGAGGGGCCGGTTGTCCGACTCCTGCTCCTATTTCTTATGTTCTTATAGTACTTTTTAAATGGTAAAAAGTTAAAAACAGTGGATGTCCAAAGGGACTTCGGGGTTCAGGTACATAGATCATTGAAGTGTCATGAACAGGTGCAGAAAATAATCAATAAGGCTAATGGAATGCTGGCCTTTATATCTGGAGGATTAGAGTACAAGGGGGCAGAAGTCATGCTGCAGCTGTACAAAACCCTGGTTAGACCGCACCTGGAGTACTGTGAGCAGTTCTGGGCACTGCACCTTCGGAAGGACTTATTGGTCTTGGAGGGAGTGCAGCGTAGGTTTACTAGAATGATACCAGGACTTCAAGGGTTAAGTTACGAGGAGAGATTACACAAATTGGGGTTGTATTCTCTTGCGTTTCGAAGGTTAAGGGGTGATCTGATCGAAGTTTATAAGATATTAAGGGGAACAGATAGGGTGGATAGAGAGAAACTATTTCCGCTGGTTGGGGATTCTCGGAGTAGGGGGCACAGTCTAAAAATTAGAGCCAGACCTTTCAGGAGTGAGATTAGAAAACATTTCTACACACAAAGGGTGGTAGAAGTTTGGAACTCTCTTCCGCAAACGGCAATTGATACTAGCTCAATTGCTAAATTTAAATGTGAGATAGATAGCTTTTTGGCAACTAAAGGTATTAAGGGATATGGGCCAAAGGCAGGTATATGGAGTTAGATCACAGATCAGCCATGATCTTATCAAATGGCGGAGCAGGCACGAGGGGCTGAATGGCCTACTCCTGTTCCAATGTTGCTCTAACCCGCCTATTAACGATTTTAACGGAGGCAGGATGAGGGGGTGACCAACCCCCTCTCAGGACGTGGATCAGACACTATAAGTTTGCAAGGAGGCTGCGGATCTACGTTTTTACAGCTTTTTTGTTTTTAGCCACTGGGGGCCAGGATTCCCGGTCCTTCCACTTCATGCCACATGAGAGGAGGTGAGAATGCCCGAAACAGCAGTCAAGTGCCTTTATGGCACAGCTTGGGTCCCGGAGGAGCTGGAGTGCTTCCCCCAGGCCCAACAAGCCAAAAGCCCCCCCCCCACTATCTCTGGCGCCCCCCCCCCCCACTATCTCTGGCGCCCCCCCCCCCCCCACTATCTCTGGCGCCCCCCCCACACTATCTCTGGCGCCCCCCCCCCCACTATCTCTGGCGCCCCCCCCCCACTATCTCTGGCGCCCCCCCCCCACTATCTCTGGCGCCCCCCCCCCACTATCTCTGGCGCCCCCCCCACTATCTCTGGCGCCCCCCCCACTATCTCTGGCGCCCCCCCCCCACTATCTCTGGCGCCCCCCCCCCACTATCTCTGGCGCCCCCCCCCCACTATCTCTGGCGCCCCCCCCCACTATCTCTGGCGCCCCCCCCCACTATCTCTGGCGCCCCCCCCCCCCACTATCTCTGGCGCCCCCCCCCCCCCACTATCTCTGGCGCCCCCCCCCCCCCACTATCTCTGGCGCCCCCCCCCCCACTATCTCTGGCGCCCCCCCCCCACTATCTCTGGCGCCCCCCCCACTATCTCTGGCGCCCCCCCCACTATCTCTGGCGCACCCCCCCCCCCCCCCACTATCTCTGGCGCACCCCCCCCCCACTATCTCTGGCGCCCCCCCCCCCCCCCACTATCTCTGGCGCCCCCCCCCCACTATCTCTGGCGCACCCCCCCCACTATCTCTGGCGCACCCCCCCCATCTCTAGCACCCCCCCCTCGAATTGAATTGAATTCATTTGCCAATGACATGCTCATTCTGCATGTTTATTGGTGTCCTCTTCCATTTTGACACATTCATCCTTTGCATTACTGCACCCCCCAATTTGCAAATTTTGAAATTGTACTTCTGATTCCCGAGTACAAATCATTAATGTCAATTGTAAACAACAGTGGTCCCAGCACCGATCCCTGTGGAACACCACTTCCTATCTTTTGCCAGTCTGAGTCGCCACCCTTAACCCCTGCTCTCTATTTTCTGTTTTGTTGCCATCTTGCTATCCATTCTGCTACCTGTCCCCTGACTCCACCTGCTCTGACCTTAGTCATGAGTCTGCAGTGCGGTACCTTATCAAAGGCCTTTTGAAAATCCAAATATATTACAACTACTGCATTACCCTTGTCTACTCTTTCTGTCATTTCTTCAAAGAATTCAATAAGATTGGTCAAGCATGACTTTCCCTCTTGAAATCCGTGCTGACTATTCTTTATTATATTTTCGGTTTCCAGATGTTTTTCTATTACATCTTTGAGTAAAGATTCCATTATCTTTCCTACCACCGACGTTAAGCTGACTGGTCTATGGTTCCCTTGTTCTATCTCCCTTTCTATATATAGGAATAACATTAGCTTTCCGCCAGTCCTCTGGCACTATTCCCGTTTCTAATGAACTTTTATATATCTCTTCCCTAACTTCTTATAATATCCGTGGATGCAATCCATCCGGACCAGGGGTTTTATCCTCCCTACATTTGATTAGTTTATCAATTATCTCCCCCGTTTCTATCTCAAATATTTTAAGTTACGAGGAGAGATTACACAAATTGGGGTTGTATTCTCTCGAGTTTCGAAGGTTAAGGGGTGATCTGATCGAAGTTTACAAGATATTAAGGGGAACGGATAGGATGGATAGAGAGAAACTATTTCCGCTGGTTGGGGATTTTAGGAGTCGGGGGCACCGTCTAAAAATTAGAGCCAGACCTTTCAGGAGTGAGATTAGAAAACATTTCTACACACAAAGGGTGGTAGAAGTTTGGAACTCTCTTCCGCAAACGGCAATTGATACTAGCTCAATTGCTAAATTTAAATGTGAGATAGATAGCTTTTTGGCAACCAAAGGTATTAAGGGATATGGGCCAAAGGCAGGTATATGGAGTTAGATCACAGATCAGCCATGATCTTATCAAATGGCGGAGCAGACACGAGGGGCTGAATCTTTTTTGACCTTTTCTTCCAATGTCATAGGAACATAGGAACAGGAGTAGGCCATTCAGCCCCTCGTGCCTGCAATTTAGCAATTGAGCTAGGATCAATTGCCGTTTGCGGAAGAGAGTTCCAAACTCCTACCACCATGTTAGTGTCTCTGGTAAATACTGAGGCAAAATAATTATTCAATATTTCTGCCATTTCGCTGTCATTACCTGTGAGTTTATCGTGTGTATCCCTTCGTGGCCCTGGCCCTGGCCCTATCCCTATCTTGATTTTTTTTTTTTGCGATTTATGTGTCTGTAGAATACTTTACTATTTCTTTTTATATTCCTCGATTTTGAGGGGATAATTTAATTTCGCAGTTCCTTTTCGCTTTCCAAATTGCTTTTTTGACTTCTATCCTAACCTCTTCCTATTCCCTTTTGTCATTCTCTCCTTTATTGTCTGTGTACTTAGTGTATGCCTTGTTCTTTAGTTTCAATCTTACCCTTATCTCTTCTTCCACCCATGGGGTTTCATTATTGGCGAAGAGGTATTTATTTCTCCTGCACTCTATTGGTCACCGTTTTAAATATTTCCCACTGCTGTTCTATCTCTTTGTCTGTCACATTTTTTTCCAGTTTACCTGCTCTGATTCCATTCTCATCTCCTCAAAATTAGCTTTTTTGCAATCTATTACTTTGGTCTTTGTCTTAAGTCTTTCTCAATCATTATTTTAAACCTTATTAAGTGATCCGTGTTGCCTAGATGTTCCCCTACGCTTATTTCTCTTATCTGCTCCGGTTCATTTCCCAGCACTAGATCCAGCACTGATTCCTCTCTGGGCTTCTCGCATACTGGGTAAGAAAGGAATCCTGTACACACTGTAAAAATCCCCATTCCCATTTCCCCTTTCCCTACCTCCTCTTGCCAATTTATTTAGGGGTGGTTGGAATCCCTCATGATTATTGTTCAATGTTTTTTTACTTATTTTGTAGATTTGTCTACATATTTCATCCTCCACTTAGAATATCCCAGTTAATGTGATCTATCCCTTCATAATCTTTGTCTCAATCCATATGGATTCTGTTTCTAACTCAATGTTACCTACGTCCCTCTTCTCTATTACCATTATTATCTCTAATTAGTACAACGACCCCATCCCCCCTCCTTCCCTATCCTTTTTAAATACATTATATACTGCAATATTTAACTGCCAGTCCTGTGCTTTATGTAGCCATGTTTCATTTATCCCTACCACATCTGGCTCCTCGCTACAAATTATCGGCTCCTGTTCCCCCGTTTTGTTTTGGATGCTATGCACATTGCTGTATAGTCATTTTAATTTGTTTTTAATAGTTGTTCCCCTCACTTTATTTTTAACAGTCATCCTGTACGTATGTTCTATAACTGTATCTGTTCCCTCACCGTTTATGTTACCCTTATTCCTTACCTTAGTCTGACCTTTACTGTCATCTTCTATTTTTTTTTCAGACTTATGTTACCTTCATTGGATCCCTCCCACTGTCTTCCCGGTTTAAAGTCTTATCCACAGCCCTATTTGTCCTTTCCCCTTGACATTCAACAGCATTACCATCACCAAGTCCCCCACTGTCAACATCCTGGGGGTCACCATTGACCAGAAACTTAACTGGACCAGCCACATAAATACTGTGGCTACAAGAGCAGGTCAGAGGCTGGGTATTCTGTGGCGAGTGACTCACCTCCTGACTCCCCAAAGCCTTTCCACCATCTACAAGGCACAAGTCAGGAGTGTGATGGAATACTCTCCACTTGCCTGGATGAGTGCAGCTCCAACACTCGAAGCTCGACACCATCCAGGACAAAGCAGCCCACTTGATTGGCACCCCATCCACCACCCTAAACATTCACTCCCTTCACCAGTGGCTGCAGTGTGTACCATCCATAGGATGCACTGCAGCAACTCGCCAAGGCTTCTTCGACAGCACCTCCCAAACCCGTGACCTCTACCACCTAGAAGGACAAGAGCAGCAGGCACATGGGAACAACACCACCTGCACGTTCCCCTCCAAGTCACACACCATCCCGACTTGGAAATTACATTGAATCTTTTTTTACATGAAATTCACAGCACAGAAACAGGCTATTCGGCCTAACTAGTCTATGCCACACGAGCCTCCTCCCACCCCTCTTCATCTAGCCATTTAAACATACCTTTCTATTCCTTGCTCCCTCGTGTATAGAATCATAGAATGGTTACAGCACAGAAGGAGGCCATTTGGCCTGTCGAGTCCGTGCCGGCTCTCTGCAAGAGCAATCCAGCTGGTCCCACTCCCCTGCCCTTTCCCCGTAGCCCTGCAAATTTTTTTCTGACTGATCCAATTCCCTTTTGAAGGCCACGATTGAATCTGCCTCCATCACCCCCTCGGGCAGTGCATTCCAGATCCTAACCACTCGCTGGGTAAAAAAGTTTTTCCTCATGTCGTCTTTGGTTCTTTTGCCAATCACCTTAAATCTGTGTCCTCTAGTTCTTGACCCTTCCGCCAATGGGAACAGTTTCTCTCTATCTACTCTGTCTAGACCCTTCATGATTTTGAACACCTCCATTAAATCTCCTCTCAACCTTCTCTACTCTAAGGAGAACAATCCCAGAGTATCCACGTAACTGAAATTCCTCGTCCCTGGAACCGTTCTAGTAAATCTTTTCTGCACCCTGTCTAAGGCCTTCACATCCTTCCTAAAGTGCGGTGCCCAGAATTGGACACAATACTCCAGTTGTGGCCGAACCAGTGTTTTATAAAGGTTCATCATAACCTCCTTGCTTTTATACTCTATGCCTCCATTTATAAAGCCCAGGATCCTGTATGCCTTTTTAACCGTTTTCTCAACCTGCCCTGCCATCTTCAACGACCTGTGCACATATACCCCCAGGTCTCTCTGTTCCTGCACGCAGTTTAGAATTGTACCCTTTAGTTTATATTACCTCTCCTCATTCTCCCAAAATGTGTCACTTCGCACTTCTCTGCATTAAATTTCATCTGCCTGTGTCCGCCCATTCCACCAGCCTGTCTATATCCTCTTGAAGCCTATCACTATCCTCCTCACTGTTCACCACACTTCCAAGTTTCGCGTCATCTGCAAATTTTGAAATTGTGCCCTGCGCACCCAAGTCCAAGTCATTAATATATTAAGAAAAGCAGTGGTCCCAGCACCGACCCCTGGGGAACACCACTGTACACCTCCCTCCCTGAAAAACAACCATTCACCACTAATCTCTGTTTCCTGTCCCTTAACCAATTTCGTATCCATGCTGTCACTTCCCCTTTTATTCCATGGGCTTCAGCTTTGCTGACAGACCTATTATGTGGCACTTTATCAAACTTCACCTCATACAGCACATCAACTGCATTACCCTCATCAACACTCCCTGTTACCTCATCAAAAAACGCAATCAGGTTAGTTAAACACGATTTGCCTTTAACATCCGTGCTGGCTTTCCCTAATTAATCCACACTTGTCCAAAGATTGGGAAAACTTTTAAAAACCAGCAAAGGATTACAAAAAGAATAATGAAGAAGGAGAAAATAAATGATGAGAGTAAACGAGCAAGAAATATAAAAACTGACAGTAAAAGCTTTACAAGTATATAAAAAGAAGAGGGCAGCTAAAGTAAACATTGGTCCCTTAGAGGATGAGACTAGGGAAATAATAATGGAAAACAAGGAACTGGCAGAGGAATTGAACAGATATTTTGTATCTGTCTTCACAGTAGAAGACACTAATAATATACCAACAATAGTAGAAAATCAAAGGGCAAAGGGGAGGGAGGAACTAAAAACAATCACTATCACTAGAGAAAAAGTACTCAGTAAACTAATGGGTCGAAAGGCTGACAAGTCCCCTGGACCTGATGGCTTGCATCCGAGGGTCTTTAAAGGAAGTGACGACAGAGATAGTGGATGCATTGGTTGTAATCTTCCAGAATTCACTAGATTCTGGAAAGGTCCCAGCGGATTGGAAAACCGCAAACTTCTATAAGATCACCCCTTAACCTCTACTCTCCAGGGAAAAAAGTCCCAGTCTATCTAACCTCTCCCTATAAGTCAAACCATCAAGTCCCGGTAGCATCCTCGTAAATCTTTTCTGCACTCTTTCTAGTTTAATAATATCCTTTCTATAATAGGGTGACCAGAACTGCACACAGTATTCCAAGTGTGGCCTCACCAATGCCCTGTACAACTTCAACAAGACATCCCAACTCCTGCATTCAATGTTCTGACCAATGAAACCAAGCATGCCGAATGCCTTCTTCACCCTATCCACCTGTGACTCAACTTTCAAGGAGCTATGAACCTGTACTCCTAGATCTCTTTGTTCTATAACTCTCCCCAACGCCCTACCATTAACGGAGTAGGTCCTGGCCCGATTCGATCTACCAAAATGCATCACCTCACATTTATCTAAATTAAACTCCATCTGCCATTCATCGGCCCACTGGCCCAATTTATCAAGATCCCGTTGCAATCCCAGATTCTTCACTGTCAACAATGCCACCAATCTTGGTGTCATCTGCAAACTTACTAACCATGCCTCCTAAATTCTCATCCAAATCATTAATATAAATAACAAATAACAGCGGACCCAGCACCGATCCCTGAGGCACACCGCTGGACACAGGCATCCAGTTTGAAAAACAACCCTCTACAACCACCCTTTGTCTTCTGTCGTCAAGCCAATTTTGTATCCAATTGGCTACCTCACCTTGGATCCCATGAGATTTAACCTTATGCAACAACCAACCATGCGGTACCTTGTCAAAGGCTTTGCTGAAGTCCATGTAGACCACGTCCACTGCACAGCCCTCATCTATCTTCTTGGTTACCCCTTCAAAAAACTCAATCAAATTCGTGAGACATGATTTTCCTCTCACAAAACCATGCTGACTGTTCCTAATTAGTCCCTGCCTCTCCAAATGCCTGTAGATCCTGTCCCTCAGAATACCCTCTAACAACTTACCCACTACAGATGTCAGGCTCACCGGTCTGTAGTTCCCAGGCTTTTCCCTGCCGCCCTTCTTAAACAAAGGCACAACATTTGCTACCCTCCAATCTTCAGGCACCTCACCTGTAGCGGTGGATGATTCAATTATCTCTGCTCGGGGACCCGCAATTTCCTCCCTAACCTCCCATAACGTCCTGGGATACATTTCATCAGGTCCCGGAGATTTACCTACCTTGATGCGCGTTAAGACTTCCAGCACCTCCCTCTCTGTAATATGTACACTCCTCAAGACATCACTATTTATTTCCCCAAGTTCCCTAACATCCATGCCTTTCTCAACCGTAAATACCGATGTGAAATATTCATTCAGGATCTCACCCATCTCTTGTGGTTCCGCACATAGATGACCTTGTTGATCCTTAAGAGGCCCTACTCTCTCCCTAGTTATTAGAGTTTATTAGAGTTCTGAGGAAGTAACGGGCAGGGTGGATAAAGGGGAACCAATGGATGCCGTATATTTAGATTTCCAAAAGGCATTTGATAAGGTGCCACATTAAAGATTACTGCACAAGATAAGAGCTCATGGTGTTGGGGGTAATATACTGGCATGGATAGAGGATTGGCTAACTAACAGAAAACAAAGAGTCGGGATAAAAGGGTCATTTTCAAAATGGCAATCTGTAACTAGTGGGGTGCCGCAGGGCACAGTGCTGGGGCCTCAACTATTTACAATATATATCAATGACTTGGATGAAGGAACAGAGTGTCTTGTGGCCAAATTTGCTGATGATACAAAGATAGGTGGAAAAGCAAGTTGCGATGAGGACACAAAGTGTCTGCAAAGGGATATTGACAGGTTCAGTGGGTAAAAATTTGATATAATATAATGTAGGAAAATGTGAAGTCATCCTCTTTGGGAGGAAAAATAAAAAAGCAAAATATGATTTGAATGGAGAAATACTACAAAATGCTGCGGTACAGAGGGATCGGGTGTCCTTGTACATGAAACACAAAAAGCCAACATACAGGTGCAGCAGGTAATCCGGAAGGCAAATGCAATATTGGCCTTAATTTCGAGGGGGATGGAGTATAAAAGCAGGGAAGGCTAATGGAGATTGGAGGCAGATAAAGGAGGGCCCGAGAGCGGGAGAGCTGAGCTAAGGGAGATCGGAGGGGGATAAAGGAGGGCCCGAGAGCGGGAAAGCTGAGCTAAGGGAGATCGGAGGGGGATAAAGGAGGGCCCGAGAGCGGGAGAGCTGAGCTAAGGGAGATCGGAGGGGGATAAAGGAGGGCCCGAGAGCGGGAGAGCTGAGCTAAGGGAGATCGGAGGGGGATAAAGGAGGGCCCGGGAACGGGAGAGCTGAGCTAAGGGAGATCGGAGGGAGGGGGATAAAGGAGGGCCCGAGAGCGGGAGAGCTGAGCTAAGGGAGATCGGAGGGGGATAAAGGAGGGCCCGGGAACGGGAGAGCTGAGCAAAGGGAGATCGGAGGGGGATAAAGGAGGGCCCGGGAACGGGAGAGCTGAGCTAAGGGAGATCGGAGGGGGATAAAGGAGGGCCCGAGAGTGGGAGAGCTGAGCTAAGGGAGATCGGAGGGGGAT
Source organism: Heptranchias perlo (assembly GCF_035084215.1). NCBI lineage: Eukaryota > Metazoa > Chordata > Chondrichthyes > Hexanchiformes > Hexanchidae > Heptranchias > Heptranchias perlo. Next base: position 52,760 of record NW_027139378.1, read on the forward strand.
AAAGGAGGGCCCGAGAGCGGGAGAGCTGAGCGAAGGGAGATCGGAGGGGGATACAGGAGGGCCCGAGAGTGGGAGAGCTGAGCTAAGGGAGATCGGAGGGGGATAAAGGAGGGCCCGAGAGCGGGAGAGCTGAGCGAAGGGAGATCGGAGGGGGATAAAGGAGGGCCCGAGAGTGGGAGAGCTGAGCTGAGCTAAGGGAGATCGGAGGGGGATAAAGGAGGGCCCGAGAGTGGGAGAGCTGAGCTAAGGGAGATCGGAGGGGGATAAAGGAGGGCCCGAGAGCGGGAGAGCTGAGCTAAGGGAGATCGGAGGGGGATAAAGGAGGGCCCGAGAGTGGGAGAGCTGAGCGAAGGGAGATCGGAGGGGGATAAAGGAGGGCCCGAGAGCGGGAGAGCTGAGCTAAGGGAGATCGGAGGGGGATAAAGGAGGGCCCGAGAGCGGGAGAGCTGAGCTAAGGGAGATCGGAGGGGGATACAGGAGGGCCCGAGAGCGGGAGAGCTGAGCTAAGGGAGATCGGAGGGGGATAAAGGAGGGCCCGAGAGCGGGAGAGCTGAGCTAAGGGAGATCGGAGGGGGATACAGGAGGGCCCGAGAGCGGGAGAGCTGAGCGAAGGGAGATCGGAGGGGGATAAAGGAGGGCCCGAGAGCGGGAGAGCTGAGCTAAGGGAGATCGGAGGGGGATAAAGGAGGGCCCGAGAGCGGGAGAGCTGAGCTAAGGGAGATCGGAGGGGGATAAAGGAGGGCCCGAGAGCGGGAGAGCTGAGCTAAGGGAGATCGGAGGGGGATACAGGAGGGCCCGAGAGCGGGAGAGCTGAGCGAAGGGAGATCGGAGGGGGATAAAGGAGGGCCCGAGAGCGGGAGAGCTGAGCTAAGGGAGATCGGAGGGGGATAAAGGAGGGCCCGAGAGCGGGAGAGCTGAGCTAAGGGAGATCGGAGGGGGATAAAGGAGGGCCCGAGAGCGGGAGAGCTGAGCTAAGGGAGATCGGAGGGGGATACAGGAGGGCCCGAGAGTGGGAGAGCTGAGCGAAGGGAGATCGGAGGGGGATACAGGAGGGCCCGAGAGCGGGAGAGCTGAGCTAAGGGAGATCGGAGGGGGATAAAGGAGGGCCCGAGAGTGGGAGAGCTGAGCTAAGGGAGATCGGAGGGAGGGGGATAAAGGAGGGCCCGAGAACGGGAGAGCTGAGCGAAGGGAGATCGGAGGGGGATAAAGGAGGGCCCGAGAACGGGAGAGCTGAGCGAAGGGAGATCGGAGGGGGATAAAGGAGGGCCCGAGAGCGGGAGAGCTGAGCGAAGGGAGATCGGAGGGGGATACAGGAGGGCCCGAGAGCGGGAGAGCTGAGCTAAGGGACATCGGAGGGGGATAAAGGAGGGCCCGAGAGCGGGAGAGCTGAGCTAAGGGAGATCGGAGGGAGGGGGATAAAGGAGGGCCCGAGAGCGGGAGAGCTGAGCTAAGGGACATCGGAGGGGGATACAGGAGGGCCCGAGAGCGGGAGAGCTGAGCTAAGGGAGATCGGAGGGGGATAAAGGAGGGCCCGAGAGCGGGAGAGCTGAGCTAAGGGAGATCGGAGGGGGATACAGGAGGGCCCGAGAGTGGGAGAGCTGAGCGAAGGGAGATCGGAGGGGGATAAAGGAGGGCCCGAGAGTGGGAGAGCTGAGCTAAGGGAGATCGGAGGGGGATAAAGGAGGGCCCGAGAGTGGGAGAGCTGAGCTAAGGGAGATCGGAGGGGGATAAAGGAGGGCCCGAGAGCGGGAGAGCTGAGCGAAGGGAGATCGGAGGGGGATACAGGAGGGCCCGAGAGCGGGAGAGCTGAGCTAAGGGAGATCGGAGGGGGATACAGGAGGGCCCGAGAGTGGGAGAGCTGAGCTAAGGGAGATCGGAGGGGGATAAAGGAGGGCCCGAGAGCGGGAGAGCTGAGCTAAGGGAGATCGGAGGGGGATACAGGAGGGCCCGAGAGTGGGAGAGCTGAGCTAAGGGAGATCGGAGGGGGATACAGGAGGGCCCGAGAGTGGGAGAGCTGAGCTAAGGGAGATCGGAGGGGGATAAAGGAGGGCCCGAGAGCGGGAGAGCTGAGCTAAGGGAGATCGGAGGGGGATACAGGAGGGCCCGAGAGCGGGAGAGCTGAGCGAAGGGAGATCGGAGGGGGATACAGGAGGGCCCGAGAGCGGGAGAGCTGAGCGAAGGGAGATCGGAGGGGGATACAGGAGGGCCCGAGAGCGAGAGAGCTGAGCTAAGGGAGATCGGAGGGGGATAAAGGAGGGCCCGAGAGCAGGAGAGCTGAGCTAAGGGAGATCGGAGGGGGATAAAGGAGGGCCCGAGAGCGGGAGAGCTGAGCTAAGGGAGATCGGAGGGGGATAAAGGAGGGCCCGAGAGTGGGAGAGCTGAGCTAAGGGAGATCGGAGGGGGATAAAGGAGGGCCCGAGAGCGGGAGAGCTGAGCGAAGGGAGATCGGAGGGGGATACAGGAGGGCCCGAGAGCGGGAGAGCTGAGCTAAGGGAGATCGGAGGGGGATAAAGGAGGGCCCGAGAGCGGGAGAGCTGAGCGAAGGGAGATCGGAGGGGGATACAGGAGGGCCCGAGAGCGGGAGAGCTGAGCTAAGGGAGATCGGAGGGGGATACAGGAGGGCCCGAGAGCGAGAGAGCTGAGCTAAGGGAGATCGGAGGGGGATACAGGAGGGCCCGAGAGCGGGAGAGCTGAGCTAAGGGAGATCGGAGGGGGATACAGGAGGGCCCGAGAGTGGGAGAGCTGAGCTAAGGGAGATCGGAGGGGGATACAGGAGGGCCCGAGAGTGGGAGAGCTGAGCTAAGGGAGATCGGAGGGGGATAAAGGAGGGCCCGAGAGCGGGAGAGCTGAGCGAAGGGAGATCGGAGGGGGATAAAGGAGGGCCCGAGAGCGGGAGAGCTGAGCTAAGGGAGATCGGAGGGGGATCCAGGAGGGCCCGAGAGCGGGAGAGCTGAGCGAAGGGAGATCGGAGGGGGATACAGGAGGGCCCGAGAGCGGGAGAGCTGAGCGAAGGGAGATCGGAGGGGGATACAGGAGGGCCCGAGAGCGAGAGAGCTGAGCTAAGGGAGATCGGAGGGGGATAAAGGAGGGCCCGAGAGCGGGAGAGCTGAGCGAAGGGAGATCGGAGGGGGATAAAGGAGGGCCCGAGAGCGGGAGAGCTGAGCTAAGGGAGATCGGAGGGGGATACAGGAGGGCCCGAGAGTGGGAGAGCTGAGCTAAGGGAGATCGGAGGGGGATACAGGAGGGCCCGAGAGTGGGAGAGCTGAGCGAAGGGAGATCGGAGGGGGATACAGGAGGGCCCGAGAGCGGGAGAGCTGAGCGAAGGGAGATCGGAGGGGGATAAAGGAGGGCCCGAGAGCGGGAGAGCTGAGCTAAGGGAGATCGGAGGGGGATAAAGGAGGGCCCGAGAGCGGGAGAGCTGAGCGAAGGGAGATCGGAGGGGGATACAGGAGGGCCCGAGAGCGGGAGAGCTGAGCTAAGGGAGATCGGAGGGGGATAAAGGAGGGCCCGAGAGTGGGAGAGCTGAGCTAAGGGAGATCGGAGGGGGATAAAGGAGGGCCCGAGAGCGGGAGGGCTGAGCGAAGGGAGATCGGAGGGGGATACAGGAGGGCCCGAGAGCGGGAGAGCTGAGCGAAGGGAGATCGGAGGGGGATACAGGAGGGCCCGAGAGTGGGAGAGCTGAGCGAAGGGAGATCGGAGGGGGATAAAGGAGGGCCCGAGAGTGGGAGAGCTGAGCGAAGGGAGATCGGAGGGGGATAAAGGAGGGCCCGAGAACGGGAGAGCTGAGCTAAGGGAGATCGGAGGGGGATACAGGAGGGCCCGAGAACGGGAGAGCTGAGCTAAGGGAGATCGGAGGGGGATACAGGAGGGCCCGAGAGTGGGAGAGCTGAGCGAAGGGAGATCGGAGGGGGATACAGGAGGGCCCGAGAGTGGGAGAGCTGAGCGAAGGGAGATCGGAGGGGGATAAAGGAGGGCCCGAGAGCGGGAGAGCTGAGCTAAGGGAGATCGGAGGGGGATACAGGAGGGCCCGAGAGTGGGAGAGCTGAGCGAAGGGAGATCGGAGGGGGATACAGGAGGGCCCGAGAGTGGGAGAGCTGAGCGAAGGGAGATCGGAGGGGGATACAGAAGGGCCCGAGAGTGGGAGAGCTGAGCTGAGCTAAGGGAGATCGGAGGGGGATAAAGGAGGGCCCGAGAGCGGGAGAGCTGAGCTAAGGGAGATCGGAGGGGGATACAGGAGGGCCCGAGAGTGGGAGAGCTGAGCTAAGGGAGATCGGAGGGGGATAAAGGAGGGCCCGAGAGTGGGAGAGCTGAGCGAAGGGAGATCGGAGGGGGATAAAGGAGGGCCCGAGAGCGGGAGAGCTGAGCAAAGGGAGATCGGAGGGGGATAAAGGAGGGCCCGAGAACGGGAGAGCTGAGCGAAGGGAGATCGGAGGGGGATACAGGAGGGCCCGAGAGCGGGAGAGCTGAGCGAAGGGAGATCGGAGGGGGATACAGGAGGGCCCGAGAGCGGGAGACTGAGCTAAGGGAGATCGGAGGGGGATAAAGGAGGGCCCGAGAGTGGGAGAGCTGAGCTAAGGGAGATCGGAGGGAGGGGGATAAAGGAGGGCCCGAGAGCGGGAGAGCTGAGCTAAGGGAGATCGGAGGGGGATACAGGAGGGCCCGAGAGTGGGAGAGCTGAGCTAAGGGAGATCGGAGGGGGATACAGGAGGGCCCGAGAGCGGGAGAGCTGAGCGAAGGGAGATCGGAGGGGGATAAAGGAGGGCCCGAGAACGGGAGTGCTGAGCTAAGGGAGATCGGAGGGGGATAAAGGAGGGCCCGAGAGTGGGAGAGCTGAGCTAATGGAGATCGGAGGGGGATAAAGGAGGGCCCGAGAGTGGGAGAGCTGAGCGAAGGGAGATCGGAGGGGGATAAAGGAGGGCCCGAGAGCGGGAGAGCTGAGCGAAGGGAGATCGGAGGGGGATAAAGGAGGGCCCGAGAGCGGGAGAGCTGAGCGAAGGGAGATCGGAGGGGGATAAAGGAGGGCCCGAGAGCGGGAGAGCTGAGCTAAGGGAGATCGGAGGGGGATAAAGGAGGGCCCGAGAGTGGGAGAGCTGAGCTAAGGGAGATCGGAGGGGGATAAAGGAGGGCCCGAGAGCGGGAGAGCTGAGCGAAGGGAGATCGGAGGGGGATACAGGAGGGCCCGAGAGCGGGAGAGCTGAGCGAAGGGAGATCGGAGGGGGATACAGGAGGGCCCGAGAGCGGGAGAGCTGAGCGAAGGGAGATCGGAGGGGGATACAGGAGGGCCCGAGAGCGGGAGAGCTGAGCGAAGGGAGATCGGAGGGGGATACAGGAGGGCCCGAGAGCGGGAGAGCTGAGCGAAGGGAGATCGGAGGGGGATACAGGAGGGCCCGAGAGCGGGAGAGCTGAGCTAAGGGAGATCGGAGGGGGATAAAGGAGGGCCCGAGAACGGGAGAGCTGAGCTAAGGGAGATCGGAGGGGGATAAAGGAGGGCCCGAGAGTGGGAGAGCTGAGCGAAGGGAGATCGGAGGGGGATACAGGAGGGCCCGAGAGTGGGAGAGCTGAGCGAAGGGAGATCGGAGGGGGATACAGGAGGGCCCGAGAGTGAGAGAGCTGAGCGAAGGGAGATCGGAGGGGGATACAGGAGGGCCCGAGAGTGGGAGAGCTGAGCTGAGCTAAGGGAGATCGGAGGGGGATAAAGGAGGGCCCGAGAGCGGGAGAGCTGAGCTAAGGGAGATCGGAGGGGGATAAAGGAGGGCCCGAGAGTGGGAGAGCTGAGCGAAGGGAGATCGGAGGGGGATACAGGAGGGCCCGAGAGTGGGAGAGCTGAGCGAAGGGAGATCGGAGGGGGATACAGGAGGGCCCGAGAGTGGGAGAGCTGAGCGAAGGGAGATCGGAGGGGGATACAGGAGGGCCCGAGAGTGGGAGAGCTGAGCGAAGGGAGATCGGAGGGGGATACAGGAGGGCCCGAGAGCGGGAGAGCTGAGCGAAGGGAGATCGGAGGGCCCGAGAGTGGGAGAGCTGAGCGAAGGGAGATCGGAGGGGGATACAGGAGGGCCCGAGAGTGGGAGAGCTGAGCTGAGCTAAGGGAGATCGGAGGGGGATAAAGGAGGGCCCGAGAGTGGGAGAGCTGAGCTAAGGGAGATCGGAGGGGGATAAAGGAGGGCCCGAGAGTGGGAGAGCTGAGCTAAGGGAGATCGGAGGGGGATACAGGAGGGCCCGAGAGCGGGGGAGCTGAGCGAAGGGAGATCGGAGGGGGATACAGGAGGGCCCGAGAGCGGGAGAGCTGAGCTAAGGGAGATCGGAGGGGGATAAAGGAGGGCCCGAGAGTGGGAGAGCTGAGCGAAGGGAGATCGGAGGGGGATACAGGAGGGCCCGAGAGCGGGAGAGCTGAGCGAAGGGAGATCGGAGGGGGATAAAGGAGGGCCCGAGAGCGGGAGAGCTGAGCTAAGGGAGATCGGAGGGGGATACAGGAGGGCCCGAGAGTGGGAGAGCTGAGCTAAGGGAGATCGGAGGGGGATAAAGGAGGGCCCGAGAGCGGGAGAGCTGAGCGAAGGGAGATCGGAGGGGGATACAGGAGGGCCCGAGAGCGGGAGAGCTGAGCGAAGGGAGATCGGAGGGGGATACAGGAGGGCCCGAGAGCGGGAGAGCTGAGCTAAGGGAGATCGGAGGGGGATAAAGGAGGGCCCGAGAGTGGGAGAGCTGAGCGAAGGGAGATCGGAGGGGGATACAGGAGGGCCCGAGAGCGGGAGAGCTGAGCGAAGGGAGATCGGAGGGGGATACAGGAGGGCCCGAGAGCGGGAGAGCTGAGCTAAGGCAGATCGGAGGGGGATAAAGGAGGGCCCGAGAGCGGGAGAGCTGAGCTAAGGGAGATCGGAGGGGGATAAAGGAGGGCCCGAGAACGGGAGAGCTGAGCGAAGGGAGATCGGAGGGGGATAAAGGAGGGCCCGAGAGTGGGAGAGCTGAGCGAAGGGAGATCGGAGGGGGATACAGGAGGGCCCGAGAGTGGGAGAGCTGAGCGAAGGGAGATCGGAGGGGGATAAAGGAGGGCCCGAGAGCGGGAGAGCTGAGCTAAGGGAGATCGGAGGGGGATACAGGAGGGCCCGAGAGTGGGAGAGCTGAGCGAAGGGAGATCGGAGGGGGATACAGGAGGGCCCGAGAGTGGGAGAGCTGAGCGAAGGGAGATCGGAGGGGGATACAGGAGGGCCCGAGAGTGGGAGAGCTGAGCGAAGGGAGATCGGAGGGGGATAAAGGAGGGCCCGAGAGCGGGAGAGCTGAGCGAAGGGAGATCGGAGGGGGATACAGGAGGGCCCGAGAGTGGGAGAGCTGAGCGAAGGGAGATCGGAGGGGGATACAGGAGGGCCCGAGAGTGGGAGAGCTGAGCGAAGGGAGATCGGAGGGCCCGAGAGTGGGAGAGCTGAGCGAAGGGAGATCGGAGGGGGATACAGGAGGGCCCGAGAGTGGGAGAGCTGAGCGAAGGGAGATCGGAGGGGGATACAGGAGGGCCCGAGAGTGGGAGAGCTGAGCGAAGGGAGATCGGAGGGCCCGAGAGTGGGAGAGCTGAGCGAAGGGAGATCGGAGGGGGATACAGGAGGGCCCGAGAGTGGGAGAGCTGAGCGAAGGGAGATCGGAGGGGGATAAAGGAGGGCCCGAGAGCGGGAGAGCTGAGCGAAGGGAGATCGGAGGGGGATACAGGAGGGCCCGAGAGTGGGAGAGCTGAGCGAAGGGAGATCGGAGGGGGATAAAGGAGGGCCCGAGAGCGGGAGAGCTGAGCTAAGGGAGATCGGAGGGGGATAAAGGAGGGCCCGAGAGCGGGAGAGCTGAGCGAAGGGAGATCGGAGGGGGATAAAGGAGGGCCCGAGAGCGGGAGAGCTGAGCGAAGGGAGATCGGAGGGGGATACAGGAGGGCCCGAGAGCGGGAGAGCTGAGCGAAGGGAGATCGGAGGGGGATACAGGAGGGCCCGAGAGCGGGAGAGCTGAGCGAAGGGAGATCGGAGGGGGATACAGGAGGGCCCGAGAGTGGGAGAGCTGAGCTAAGGGAGATCGGAGGGGGATACAGGAGGGCCCGAGAGCGGGAGAGCTGAGCGAAGGGAGATCGGAGGGGGATACAGGAGGGCCCGAGAGTGGGAGAGCTGAGCGAAGGGAGATCGGAGGGGGATACAGGAGGGCCCGAGAGTGGGAGAGCTGAGCTAAGGGAGATCGGAGGGGGATACAGGAGGGCCCGAGAGCGGGAGAGCTGAGCGAAGGGAGATCGGAGGGGGATAAACTGAGACCAGCGGTGGAGTTCCAGAGGTGACGTCACCAGTGAAAAAGTGATGCGGCGCAGGCGAGGCAGCTGATTGGTAAGTCGGTTCAGGTGAGTATTTGTACTATTCTGCAGTGCAGTAACTAAAGTAAAAAGAAAGGGAAGGTCTGCAGGTCTTACAGCAGGTAGCGTTTTTTAGTGAATCAAGGTCCCTAGTGTAAACATTCTCTAAATTAAGAGTAATTTAAACGGGTAAACTCCTTAAGGGAGTAACTAACGAGCTTAATTTAAGGCAACCCCTCAAATAATGAAGCAGTCCGTGTCCGCATGCAGCAAGACCTGGACCGGGTACGGTAGCATAGTGGTTATGTTACTGGGCTAGTAATCCAGAGGCCTGGACTAAAATCCAGAGTCATGAGTTCAAATCCCGCCACGGCAGCTGGCGAATTTAAATTCAATTAATTAATTAAAAAAAAAAAATTCAATTAATTAAATAAAAATCTGGAATTAAAATACTAGTATCAGTAATGATGGCCATGAAACTACCGGATTGTCGTAAAAACCCATCTGGTTCACTAATGTCCTTCAGGGAAGGAAGCCTGCCGCCCTTACCCGGTCTGGCCTATATGTGACTCCAGACACACAGCAATGTGGTTGATTCTTAATCACCCTCTGAAATGGCCTAGCAAGCCACTCAGTTGTAAAATCTCGCTACAAAAAGTCATAATAAGAATAAAACCGGACGGACCACCCGGCATCGGACCACTCGGCACCGGACACGACAACTGCAAAACACCAAGCCCAGTCGACCCTGCAAGGTCCTCCTTACTAACATCTGGGGACTTGTGCCAAAATTGGGAGAGCTGTCCCACAGACGAGTCAAGCAACAGCCTGACATAGCCATACTCACAGAATCATATCTTTCAGCCAACGTCCCAGACTCTTCCATCACCATCCCTGGGTATGTCCTGTCCCACCGGCAGGATAGACCCACCAGAGGTGGCGGTACAGTGATATACAGTCAGGAGGGAGTGGCCCTGGGAGTCCTCAACATTGACTCTGGACCCCATGAAATCTCATGGCATCAGGTCAAACAGGGGCAAGGAAACCTCCTGCTGATTACCACCTACCGTCCTCCCTCAGCTGATGAATCAGTCCTCCTCCATGTTGAACACCACGTGGAGGAAGCACTGAGGGTAGCAAAGGCACAAAATGTACTCTGGGTGGGGGACTTCAATGTCCATCACCAAGAGTGGCTCGGTAGCACCACTACTGACCGCTGGCCGAGTCCTGAAGGACATAGCTGCTAGACTGGGCCTGCGGCAGGTGGTGAGCGAACCAACATGAGGGAAAAATCTACTTGACCTCGTCCTCACAATCTACCTGTCGCAAATGCATCTGTCCATGACAGTATTGGTAGGAGTGACCACCGCACAGTCCTCGTGGAGATGAAATCCCGTCTTCGCACTGAGGACACCATCCAACGTGTTGTGTGGCACTATCACCGTGCTAAATGGGATAGATTCAGAACAGATCTAGCAGCTCAAAACTGGGCATCCATGAGGCGCTGTGGGCCATCAGCAGCAGCAGAATTGTATTCCAGCACAATCTGTAACCTCATGGCCTGGCATATTCCTCACTCGACCATTACCAACAAGCCAGGGGATCAACCCTGGTTCAATGAGGAGTGTAGAAGAGCATGCCAGGAGCAGCACCAGGCGTACCTAAAAATGAGGTGCCAACCTGGTGAAGCTACAACTCAGGACTACATGCATGCTAAACAGCGGAAGCAACATGCTATAGACAGAGCTAAGCGATTCCACAACAAACGGATCAGATCAAAGTTCCGCAGTACTGCCACATCCAGTCGTGAATGGTGGTGGACAATTAAACAACTAACGGGAGGAGGAGGCTCTGCAAACATCCCCATTCTCAATGATGGCGGAGTCCAGCACGTGAGTGCAAAAGACAAGGCTGAAGCGTTTGCAACCATCTTCAGCCAGAAGTGCCGAGTGGATAATCCATCTCAGCCTCCTCCCGATATCCCCACCATCACGGAAGCCAGTCTTCGGCCAATTCGATTCACTCCACGTGATATCAAGAAACGGCTGAGTGCACTGGATACAGCAAAGGCTATGGGCCCCGACAACATCCCAGCTGTAGTGCTGAAGACTTGTGCTCCAGAACTAGCTGCGCCTCTTGCCAAGCTGTTCCAGTACAGCTACAACACTGGCATCTACCCGACAATGTGGAAAATTGCCCAGGTATGTCCTGTCCACAAAAAGCAGGACAAATCCAATCCGGCCAATTACCGCCCCATCAGTCTGCTCTCAATCATCAGCAAAGTGATGGAAGCTGTCGCCGACAGTGCTATCGAGTGGCGCTAACTCACCAATAACCTGCTCACCGATGCTCAGTTTGGGTTCCGCCAGGACCACTCAGCTCCAGACCTCATTACAGCCTTGGTCCAAACATGGACAAAAGAGCTGAATTCCAGAGGTGAGGTGAGAGTGACTGCCCTTGACATCAAGGCAGCATTTGACCGAGTGTGGCACCAAGGAGCCCGAGTAAAATTGAAGTCAATGGGAATCAGGGGGAAAACTCTCCAGTGGCTGGAGTCATACCGAGCACAAAGGAAGATGGTAGTGGTTGTTGGAGGCCAAGCATCTCAGCCCCAGGGCATTGCTGCAGGAGTTCCTCAGGGCAGTGTCCTCGGCCCAACCATCTTCAGCTGCTTCATCAATGACCTTCCCTCCATCATAAGGTCAGAAATGGGGATGTTCGCTGATGACTGCACAGTGTTCAGTTCCATTCGCAACCCCTCAGATAATGAAGCAGTCCGAGCCCGCATGCAGCAAGACCTGGACAACATCCAGGCTTGGGCTGATAAGTGGCAAGTAACATTCGTGCCAGATAAGTGCCAGGCAATGACCATCTCCAACAAGAGTGAGTCTAACCACCTCCCCATGACATTCAACGGCATTACCATCGCCGAATCCCCCACCATCAACATCCTGGGGGTCACCATTGACCAGAAACTTAACTGGACCAGCCATATAAATACTGTGGCTACGAGAGCAGGTCAGAGGCTGGGTATTCTGCGGCGAGTGACTCACCTCCTGACTCCCCAAAGCCTTTCCACCATCTACAAGGCACAAGTCAGGAGTGTGATGGAATACTCTCCACTTGCCTGGATGAGTGCAGCTCCAACAACACTCAAGAAGCTCGACACCATCCAAGATAAAGCAGCCCGCTTGATTGGCACCCCATCCACCACCCTAAACATTCACTCCCTTCACCACCGGCGCACTGTGGCTGCAGTGTGCACCATCCACAGGATGCACTGCAGCAACTCGCCAAGGCTTCTTCGACAGCACCTCCCAAACCCGCGACCTCTACCACCTGGAAGGACAAGGGCAGCAGGCACATGGGAACAACACCACCTGCACGTTCCCCTCCAAGTCACACACCATCCCGACTTGGAAATATATCGCCGTTCCTTCATTGTCGCTGGGTCAAAATCCTGGAACTCCCTTCCTAACAGCACTGTGGGAGAACCTTCACCACACGGACTGCAGCGGTTCAAGAAGGCGGCTCACCACCACCTTCTCAAGGGCAATTAGGGATGGGCAATAAATGCCGGCCTTGCCAGCAACGCCCACATCCCGTGAACGAATAAAAAAAAAACAAAAAAAAACATCCAGGCTTGGGCTGATAAGTGGCAAGTAACATTCACGCCAGACAAGTGCCAAGCAATGACCATCTCCAACAAGAGAGAGTCTAACCACCTCTCCTTGACATTCAACAGCATTACCATTGCCGAATCCCCCATCATCAACATCCTGGGGGTCACCATTGACCAGAAACTTAACTGGACCAGCCATATAAATACTGTGGCTACAAGAGCAGGTCAGAGGCTGGGTATTCTGCGGCGAGTGACTCACCTCCTGACTCCCCAAAGTCTTTCCACCATCTGCAAGCCACAAGTCAGGAGTGTGATGGAATATTCTCCACTTGCCTGGATGAGTGCAGCTCTAACAACACTCGAAGCTCGACACCATCCAGGACAAAGCAGCCCGCTTGATTGGCACCCCATCCACCACCCTAAACATTCACTCCCTTCACCACCGGCGCACATTGGCTGCAGTGTGTACCATCCACAGGATGCACTGCAGCAACTCGCCAAGGCTTCTTCGACAGCACCTCCCAAACCCGCGACCTCCACCACCTAGAAGGACCAGAGCAGCAGGCACATGGGACCAACACCACTTGCATGTTCTCCTCCAAGTCACAAACCATTCCGACTTGGAAATATATCGCCGTTCCTTCATCGCCGCTGGGTCAAAATCCTGGAATTCCCTTCCTAACAGCACTGTGGGAGAACCTTCACCACACGGACTGCAGCGGTTCAAGAAGGCGGCTCACCACCACCTTCTCGAGGGCAATTCGGGATGGGCAATAAATGCTGGCCTCGCCAGCGACGCCCACATCCCATGAACGAATAAAAAAATGTAATGGCAGCAGAGCTGACACCCGTGATATGCTCTTCCTGCGCTGTGTGGAAAGTCATGGACACAACCAGTGTCCCTGGCGATCATGTGCGCAGGAAGTGTGTCCAGCTGCAGCTACTGGCTAACCACATTTCGGAGCTGGAGGTGCGGGTGGATTCACTGTGGAGCATCCGTGATGCTGAGATTATCGTGGATAGCACGTTCAGTGAGGTGGTCACACCGCAGGTAAAGATTATGCAGGCACAAAGGAAATGGGTGACCGCCAGGCAGAGTAAAAGGACGAGGCAGGTCGAGCAGGAGTCCCCTGGGGCCATCTCCCTCTCAAACAGATATACCGCTTTGGATACTGTTGGGGGAGATGGCTTATCAGGGGAAAGCAGCAAGAGCCAAGTTCGTGGCACCACGGGTGGCTCAGCTGCACAGGAGGGGAGGAAGAAGAGTGGCAGGGCTATAGTGATCGGGGATTCAATTGTAAGGGGAACAGATAGGCGTTTCTGTGGCCGCAAACGTGACTCCAGGATGGTATGTTGCCTCCCTGGTGCTCGGGTCAAGGATGTTGCGGAGCGGCTGCAGGACATTCTGGAGAGGGAGGGTGAACAGCCAGTAGTCGTGGTCCATGTCGGTACCAACAACATAGGTTAAAAAAAAAGAATGAGGTCCTGCAAGGTGAATTTAAGGAGTTCGGAGATAAATTAAGAAGCAGGACCTCAAATGTAGTGATCTCAAGATTACTATCGAGTAGAATAGATAGGTGAGAACCAGTGGATGTGGTGTATTTGGATTTTCAGAAGGCTTTTGATAAGGTCCCACACAAGATTAAAGCACATGGGATTGGGGGGAATATGCTGGCATGGATTGAGAATTGGTTGACAGACAGGAAACAGAGAGTAGGAATCAATGGGTCTTTTTCCGGGTGGCAGGCAGTGAATAGTGGGGTACCGCAGGGATCAGTGCTTGGGCCCCAGCTATTCACAATATATATCAATGATTTGGATGAGGGAACTAAATGTAACATTTCCAAGTTTGCAGATGAGACAAAGCTGGGGTGGAATGTGAGCTGTGAGGAGGATGCAAAGAGGCACCAATGTGATTTCGACAAGTTGGGTGAGTGGGCAAGAACATGACAGATGCAGTATAATGTGGATAAATGTAAGGTTATTCACTTTGGTTGTAAAAACAGAAAGGCAGATTATTATCTGAATGGTGACAGATTGGGAAAAGGGGAGGTGCAACGAGACCTGGGTGTCCTTGTACACCAGTCGCTGAAAGCGAGCATTCAGGTGCAGCAAGCAGTTTGGAAGGCGAATAGTATGTTGGCCTTCATTGAAAGATGTGGAGATGCCGGTGATGGACTGGGGTGGACAAATGTAAGGAGTCGTACAACACCAAGTTATAGTCCAACAGCTGGTGGGGTTACATGTAGCGTGACGTGAACCCAAGATCCCGGCTGAGGCCGTCCTCATGGGTGTGGAACTTGGCTATCAATTTCTGCTCGACGATTTTGCGTTGTCGTGTGTCTCGAAGGCCACCTTGGAGAACGCTTACCTGAAGATCGGAGGCTGAATGTCCTTGACTGCTGAAGTGTTCCCCGACTGGGAGGGAACCCTCCTGTCTGGCGATTGTTGTGCGGTATCCGTTGTCGCAGTGTCTGCACGGTCTCGCCAATGTACCATGCTCCGGGGCATCCTTTCCTGCAAAGTACGAGGTAGACAACGTTGGCCGAGTCACAGGAGTATGAACCATGTACCTGGTGGGTGGTGTCCTCTCGTGTGATGGTGGTGTCTGTGTTGATTATCTGGCATGTCTTGCAGAGGTTGCCGTGGCAGGGTTGTGTGGTGTCGTGGATGCTGTTCTGAAAGCTGGGTAATTTGCTGCGAGCGATGGTCTGTTTGAGGTTGGGTGGCTTTTTGAAGGCGAGTAGTGGAGGCGTGGGGATGGCCTTCGCGAGGTGTTCGTCATCATCGATGACATGTTGAAGGCTGCGAAGAACATGGCGTAGTTTCTCCGCTCCGGGGAAGTACTGGACGACGAAGGGTACTCTGTTGGTTGCGTCCCGTGTTAGTCTCCTGAGGAGGTCTATGCGATTTTTCGCTGTGGCCCGTCGGAACTGTCGATCGACAAGTCGAGCGTCATATCCTGTTCTTATGAGGGCGTCTTTCAGCGTCTGTAGGTGTCCATCGCGTTCCTCCTCGTCTGAGCAGGGCCTGTCCATCGGGGATGGCCTTTTTGACGTGGTTCGGGTGGAAGCTGGAAAAGTGGAGCATCGTGAGGTTGTCCGTGGGCTTGCGGTAGAGTGAGGTGCTGAGGTGCCCGTCTTTGATGGAGATTCGTATGTCCAAGAAAGAAACCGATTCTGAGGAGTAGTCCATGGTGAGTTTGATGATGGGATGGAACTTGTTGATGTTATCGTGTAGTCTCTTCAGTGATTCTTCGCCGTGGGTCCATAGGAAGAAAATGTCGTCGATGTATCTGGTGTATAGCGTTGGTTGGAGGTCCTGTGCAGTGAAGAAGTCCTGCTCGAACTTGTGCATGAAAATGTTGGCGTATTGGGGAGCGAGTTTGGTCCCCATGGCTGTTCCGTGTGTTTGGGTAAAGAACTGGTTATCGAAGGTGAAGATATTGTGATCCAGGATGAAGCGGATGAGTTGTAGGATGGCGTCTGGAGATTGGCTGTTGTTGGTGTTGAGTATTGAGGCTGTTGCAGCGATGCCGTCATCGTGGGCGATACTGGTGTAGAGTGCCGAGACGTCCATCGTGGTGAGAAGTGTTCCTGGTTCAACTGGTACGTGGGTACTGAGTTTTTGTAGGAAGTCTGTAGTGTCGCGACAGAAGCTGGGGGTTCCCTGTACGATGGGTTTCAGGATGCCCTCGATGTATCCAGAGAGGTTCTCACACAGGGTTCCATTGCCTGATACGATAGGACGTCCGGGTGTGTTGGCTTTGTGTATCTTTGGGAGGCAGTCGAAGTCTCCCACGTACTCCCCGAATGGCCTACTCTTGCTCCTATTTTCTATGTTTCTATGTCGTGCTACAACTGTACAGGGTGCTGGTGAGACCACACCTGGAGTACTGTGGACAGTTCCGGTGCCCTTATTTAAGGAAGGACATACTTGCATTGGAGGCAGTTCAGAGAAGGTTCACTCTGTTGATTCTGGGTATGGAAGGGTTACCTTATGAGGAAAGATTGAACAGGTTGGGTCTATACTCATTGGAGTTTCGAAGAATGAGAGGAGATCTTATTGAAACATACAAGATTCTGAGGGGACTCGATAGGGTAGATGCTGAGAGGATGTTACCCCTCATGGGGGAATCTAAAACTAGGGGGCAGTGTCTCAGAATAAGGGGTCGCCCGTTTAAAACAGAAATGAGGAGGAATTTCTTCTCCCAGGGGGTCGTGAATCTTTGGAATTCTTTACCCCAAAAAGCTGTGGAGGCCGAGTCTTTGAATACATTCAAGGCTGAGTTTGACAAATTTTTGATCAGCAAGGGAGTCAAAGGATATGGGGAAAGGGCGGGAAAGTGGAGCTGAGGTAAAAATCAGATCAGCCATGATCTCTCATTAAATGGAGGAGCAGGCTTGAAGGGCCAAATGTCCGACTCCTGCTCCAATCTCTTGTGGTCTTATGACTGTTAATTCTGTCCCGGATTATTGTTTCTAAAAGCTTCCCCACCACCGAGGTTAAACTGACTTGTCTGTCGTTGCTGGGTTTATCCTTACATCCTTTTTTGAACAAGGGTGTAAAATTTGCAATATATCACTGATCCTTCATCGTCACTGGGTCAAAATCCTGGACCTCCCTACCTAACAGCACTGTGGGAGAACCTTCACCACACGGACTGCATCGGTTCAAGAAGGCGGCTCACCACCACCTTCTCAAGGGCAATTAGAGATGGGCAATAAATGCTGGCTTTTCCAGCGACCCCTACGTCCCATGAATGAATAAAAAAATTCCTTCTCTTTCTATCCCTCTGCCAATTCGCAGGTGATTACCACTCGTGAGGTCCTGCTTTTTAATTTAGTTCCTAACTTCTGATATTCCCTTAGCTGGACCTCCTCCTTGTTCTTCCCTATGTCATTTGTCGTATTCCATGTTGGGACTACTGAATCCCCCGCCTTCCTTTCCAAGTTCCTCTCCAGTTGCTCTGAGTTGTCCTTTACCTCTGCACCAGGTAGGCAACAAACCCTCCCGGACTCTCGTTCGCGACTGCAGAGGACACTATTCCCCTAATTATATTAATTCCCTCTGACTGCAACCTTTCTATTCTGCTCCTCCCCACCGCCCCATCCCGCCTTTGATGACCTCCTGCTCCACGGTGCCATGGTTAGCATTCTGGCTGTCCTCCCTGCAGCCTAAACCCTTATCCTCACAGGTGTCACCTGCAAACTTTGAAATTATGCCTTGTACACCCAACTCCAGGTCATTAACATATATCAAAAAGAGCAGTGGTCCTAATACTGACCGCTGGGGGACACAGTATACTTCCCTCCAGCCTGAAAAACAACCATTCACCACTACTCTCTGTTTTCTGCACCCTCGCCAATTTTGTATCCACGCTGCCACTATCCCTTTAATCCCATGGGCTTTAATTTTGCGAACTGGTCTGGTATGTGGCACTTCATCAAATACCTTTTGAAAGTCCATATAGACAACATCAACCGCACTACCCTCATCAACCCTCTCCGTTACTTCATCAAACAACTCAGTCAAGTTAGTCAAACACAATTTGCCTTTAACAAATTGTGCTGACTTTCATTAATTAATCCATATTTTTCGAAGTGCCAATTAATTTTTTTCCTGTATTAATATGCTGCCAAGGAGGAGGTGGAAGAGAAATTGGATGGGATAAAAATAAAGAGGAGCTACTTGAAAAGTTGGCAACACTCAAAATGGAAAAGTCACCTGGTTTGGATGGATGCATCCTCGGTTGCTGAGGGAAGTAAGGGTGGAAATTGCAGAGGCTCTTGCCACAATCTTCCAATCATCCTTCGATATGGGAGTAAGAACGTAAGAAATAGGAGCAGGAGTAGGCTGTTCGGCCTCTTGAGCCTGCTCCGCCATTCAATCAGATCATGGCTGATCTTCGACCTCAACTCCACTTTCCTGCCCGATCCCCATAACCCATGATTCCCCATGACCCCAAAAATCTATCCATTTCAGCCTTGAATATATTCAATGACTCAGCATCCACACCCCTCTGGGGTAGAGAATTCCAAAGATTCACAACCCTTTTTGTGAAGAAATTCCTCCTCATCTCAGTCTTGAATGGCCGACCCGTTATCCTGTGATTATGACTCTCCAGCCAGGGGAAGAAACCTTTCAGCATCTACCTTGTCAAGCCCCCTCAGAATGTTATGTTTCAATGAGATCACCTCTCATTCTTCTAAACTCCAGAGAGTATTGGCCCATTCTACTCAATCTCTCTTCATAGGACAATCCTCTCATCCCAGGAATTAATCTAGTGAACCTTGGTTGCACTGCCTCTAAGGCAAGTATATCCTTCATTAGACAAGGAGACCAAAACTGTACACAGTACTCCAGATGAGGTCTCACCAATGCCCTGTACAACTGTAGTAAGATTTCCTTACTCTTATATTCGAACCCCCTTGCAATAAAGACCAACATGCTATTTGCCTTCCTAATTGCTTGATGTACCTGCATAATAACTTTTTGTGTTTCTTGTATGATGACACCCAAGTCTCTCTGAACACCAACATTTAATAGTTTCTCCCCATTTAAAAAATACTCTGTTTTTCTATTCTTCCTACCAAAGTGAATAACCTCACATTTTCCCACATTATACTCCATCTGCCACCTTCTTGCCCACTCACTTAACCTGTCCATATCCCTTTGCAGACTCTGTGTCCTCCTCACAGCTTACATTCCCACCTAGATTTGTATCATCAGCAAACTTGGATACATTACACACGGTCCCTTCATCTAACTCATTAATATAGATTGTAAATAGCTGAGGCCCAAACACCGATCCTTGTGGCACCCCACTAGTTACAGCCTGCCAACCTGAGAATGACCCGTTTATTCCTACTCTGTTTTCTGTCCTTTAACCAATCCTCTATCCATGCTAATATATTACCCCCAACCCCATGAGCCCTTACCTTGTGTAACAACCTTTTATGTGGTACCTTATCGAATGCCTTTTGAAAATCCATATATACGACACCCACTGGTTCCCCTTTATCTACCCTGCTAGAGTGGTGCCAGAGGACTGGAGGATTGCAAATGTTACACCCCTCTATGCTGTCCCATCAAGTACTCCCAGGGCAGGTACAACACGGGTTAGATACAGAGTAAAGCTCCCTCTACACTGTCCTATCAAACACTCCCAGGGCAGGTACATATTCGGTAGACGACCCACTGAGCACCTTCCTGCTTCAGTTTTCATCAGGCTGTGTCTCTGTCCCTTACGAGTGAGGCCCTGGTAGTTTGCTGGGCAGTTGTTGCTACTTCCTGGGGACTAGCTTGAGATTGAGGCTGCCACAAACTTGAAATGGAAGGAATCTGATTCACTTCAGCACCCAGTCCCCATCAGAGAAAGAAGTTGCCTTGATGTAGCACCTTTCACAGCCTCAGGATGGCCCAAAGTCATTTACAGCCATTAAAGTACATGTGAAGTGCAGGCACAGAGCAAGATCCCAAGAACAGCAATGAGATGGATATGCAGTTAATCTGTTTTTGATTGATTGTACATCTATCTGAATATTGGCTCCAGGACACCGGGAGAACTCCCATAACCTCTTCAAATAGTGCCATGGGACTTTTGATACCCACCTGAACAGGGAGACAGAGGCTCGATTTAACATCTCACCTGAAAAATGGCACCTCTGACAGCGCAGCACTCCCGCTGTTGTGCCCCTGGAGTGTCAGCCTGGATTATGGGCTCAGGTCTCTGGAGTGGGACTTGAACCCGTGACCCACGACCTTCTGTGAGTTGGAGGAGTGAGAGCGCGACCACTGAGCCAAGGCTGAGGGAGACGTTCGTTGGTTCCCAGTTAGATTTAACCCCAGGTGCCCTGTGTTTGACCTACTGCCCTGCCCATTTCTGTAGCTTTTCTCTCTAATCTGCTTTGTCTTGCCATTTTTAAACGCTGTTCCCATGACCTGTTATTTCTAGGAAAGAAAGCCAGGACCTTTGACCTGGAGGCCATATTTGAACAGACTCGTCGAACGGCCATTGAGAGGAGCAGGAAAGTGTTGGGTAAGAGAAGGATCGCCAGTGTGTTTGGCGCTCGGATCAGGCTGGGGTACCGGGGTCCTGGTCATGGGGAGATATCCATGAGTCTGTACACATGTTTATTAGGGAGTGCCTGGGTCTTACTTGGTCATTATCATACAAGATTGTTTGTCTTACACTGCCCCCCCTCCCTCCTCTCTTCCCCCCTTCCCCCACTCCCCCCTCTCCTCCCCCTCTCTCCCGCTTCTCCCTCTCTGTCCCTCTCCCTCTCTGTCCCTCTCCCTCCCCGTCCCTCTCCCTCCCCTTTCCCATTCTTTCCCCCCCCCCCCCCCCCCCCCGCCCCTCCCTCATTCAGATTACGAGTTGCCTTATCTGAACATTTGATGTTTAATATCATCAGAGCAGGAGATGGAGAGGAGTGAGGAGGGATCCCAAGAGCAGCCGAGCCATGCTGGGAGCTCAGGCTCGCCCACAAGGAAAGGCTATCCTGGAGACCTTGTCAGGTAAGAGTCCTGTAACCAGCCCCGGAGGGTGGCGGAGGGGAGGGGTGGTCTTGGGGAGGATCTTGGGGAGGGGGGCTGCCGATGGTCTTTGGGGAGAGGGTCTCTGGGAGGGTGGGTCTCTGGGAGGGAGGATCTCTGGGAGGGAGGGTCTCGGCGGGGGAGGTGGGGATCTCGGGGGCTGGGGGAGGGGGATCTGAGCTGTGTTCAGCCTGTCTCATATTCAATCGATTCTCTCTGACAGCTGGCCTGGTGACAGTGGTAGTGACGATGACAGTGATATGATTGGTCCCCCTTTCCCAGCCCAGCTGTCCGGACTGGATATTGAAGAGGAGGAGACGGTGGTGGGCCCTCCTCTCCCCCCAGGTTATGGCAAACCGCATGATGACACAGATGAGGAGCAGGATGATGATGATGAGGATGAGGATGATGTAAGTGAGATCATTTCTGTTTCAGGGTTACGGAACCAAGGCGGGGAGATGGAGGTGCAGCCGGATCACAGGCTTGTCGTGCTGAATTCGTGCCAGAGTCACTGAGTTGAAGTCCATTTTGTTGCCAGAGATTTCAGGAAATGTTTAAATTGTGAAGATGTTGACCAGGGGGCAGCAAAGGCCCACCCAACTGCAGTCTCTGGTCCTGGTCAGACTCCCAGTAATGCAGTGAGTAAAGACCAGGCTAATTCACTGGACAGAGGGATTCACCCCTTCCTTCACAGGCAGGGGATCTGTGGGGAGCGGGGGGATGTATGCACCTGGGGCTGGGGCTGTGCCGGGGGTTGGGGCTGAGACCTTGTCTGTGCCTGGGGCTTGGGCCTGGGTATGAGAGTAGTTGCTCTGCGTTGTGTCACAGGGATGCGAGTTTGAGTCGCTGTTTGAAGTGGCTTGAGGCTCGGTGGGTAATTGACATCCTGCTTGTCTTTTCACAGAACCCGGTGAAGCGTATCCCAGACTCGCATGAAATCACGCTGATCCACAGCAAGAAAACGGTGAGTGAGTGAGGACTGCTGCCATTTACTGAGATTCTCCCAGGTTTGTGTAATTAGAAGTCACCCAACCCAACAGTGTCAGACTAAAACCTCGGGGCTCAGCAAGATGCAGATCTGGGCTGGTCTGGTCAAATTTGCCGATGACACAAAGATAGGCAGCATTGTAAGCAGTGTCAATGGAAGCAGAAGGAAGGAAGAAATAGCAGGCGGGGGTGGCATTAATTGATTAAGGAGAATATTGCAGTGCTGGAGAGAGAGGATGTCCTGGAGGGGCCAAAGACAGAATCTATTTGGTTAGAGTTAGGAAACAATAGAGGTGCCATTACACTAGGGTGTATTCTTTAGGCCACCAACTAGTGGGAAGGATATAGAGGAGCAAATTTGCAGGGGAATTACAGAGAGGTGCAAAAGCTATAGAGTAGTGATAATGGGGGACTTCAACTATCCTAATATAGACTGGGATAATAATAGTGTAAAGGGCAAAGAGGGGGGGGAATTTGTGAAGTGTGTTCAGGAGAACTTTCTTGATCAGTATGTTTCCAGCCCAACGAGGAAGGAGGCATTGCTGGATCTAGTTCTGGGGAATTAAGTGGGTCAAGTGGAGCAAAGAGGTAGTTGAGATACTGGATGGGCTAAAAATTGAGAAAGAGGAGGTAGTAGAAAGGCTGGCTGTACTTAGGGTAGATGGTCACCCGGTCCGGATGCACCCTCGGTTGCTGAGAGAAGTAAGGGTGGAAATTGTGGAGGTACTGGCCATAATCTTCCAAACATCCTTAGATACGGTGGTGGTGCCAGAGGACTGGAGAATTTCAAATGTTACACCCTTGTTCAAAAAAGGGTGTAAGGATAAACCCAGCAACTACAGGCCAGTCAGTTTAAACTCAGTGGTGGGGAAACTTTTAGAAACGAAAATCCTGGACAGAATGAATAGTCACTTTGGCAAGTGTGAATTAATTAAAAAAAAGCCAGCACGGATTTGTTAAAGGCAAATCGTATTTAACTAACTTGAATGAGTTTTGTGATTAGGTAACAGAGAGGGTAGACGAGGGCAATGCGGTTGATGTAGTGGATATGGACTTTCAAAAGGCGTTTGATAAAGTGCCACATAATAGGCTTGTCAGCAAAATTGAATGTCAAATATAGAATTCCTCTATGGAATACAAGGGGCAGTGGGAGAAACATAACGTAAGAAATAGGAGGAGGGGTAGGCCACATTCCCTAAGGAGCCCTAAGGGAAGAGTGACCATAACATGATAGAATTCTTCATTAAGTTTGAAAGTGATGTAGTTCAATCCAAAACTAGGGTTTTAAATCTAAACAAAGGAAACTACGAAGGTATGAGGCGCAAGTTGGCTGTGGTTGATTGGGGAACTACATTAAAAGGTATGACAGTAGACAGGCAATGGCTAGCATTTAAAGAATTAATACATAATTTGCAATTAAAATATATTCCTTTAAGGCACAAGAACCCAATAGGAAAAGTGGTCCAGCCGTGACTAGCAAGAGAAATTAAAGATAGTATTAAATCAAAGAAAGAGGCAAATAAAGTTGCCAGAAAAAACAGTAAGCCTGAGGATTGGGAGCATTTTAGAATTCAGCAAAAGAGGACCAAGAAAATGATAAAGAAAGGGAAAATAGAACGAGAGTAAACTAGCGAGAAACATAAAAACGGACTATAAAAGCTTCTCTAGGTATGTAAAATGGAAAAGACTGGTGAAGGCAAATGTGGGTCCCTTACAGTCAGAGACGGGAAAATTTATAATGGGGAATAAGGAAATGGCAGAGAAATTAAACAAATACTTTGTGTCTGTCTTCACGGAAGAAGACACAAAAAACCTCCCAGAAATACTAGAGAACCAAGGGTCCAGCGAGAATGAGGAACTGAAAGAAATTAGTATTAGTAAAAAAAATGGTACTAGAGAAATTAATAGGACTGAAACATAGAAAATTGGAGCAAGACTAGGCCACTCGGCCCTTTGGGCCTGCTCCGCCATTCGTCTAACTCAGTACCCTGTTCCTGCTTTTTCCCCATATCCCTTGATCCCTTTTGCATTAAGAAATATATCTATTTCCTTCTTGAATACATCTAATGACTTGGCCTCCACTGCCTTCTGTGGTAGAGAATTCCACAGGTTCACCACCCTCTGAGTGAAGAAATTTCTCCTCATCTCTGTTCTAAATGGCATTCCCCGTATCCTGAGACTGTGACCCCTGGTTCTGGACTCCCCAGCCATCGGGAACATCCCCCTTCATCTAGTCTGTCTAGTCCTGTTAGAAATTTATATGTTTCGATGAGATCACCTCTCATTCTTCTAAACTCCAGTGAATATAGGCCTAGTCGACCCAATCTCTCCTCATACGTCAGTCCTGCCATCCCAGGAATCAGTCTGGCAAACGTTAGTTGCACTCCCTCCATGGCAAGGGCATCCTTCCTCAGATAAGGAGACCAAAACTGCACACAATACTCCAGATGTGGTCTAACCAAGGCCCTGTATAACTGCAGTAAGACATCCCTGCTCCTGTACTCAAATCCTCTTGCAATGAAGGCCAACATACCATTCGCCTTCCTAACTGCTTGCTGCACCTGAATGCTCGCTTCCAGCGACTGGTGTACAAGGACACTCTGGTCTCGTTGCACCTCCCCTTTTCCCAATCTATCACCATTCAGATAATAATCTGCCTTTCTGTTTTTACAACCAAAGTGGATAACCTTACATTTATCCACATTATATTGCATCTGCCATGTTCTTGCCCACTCACCCAACTTGTCTAAATCACATTGGTGCCTTTTTGCATCCTCCTCACAGCTCACATTCCACCCCAGCTTTGTGTCGTCTGGAAACTTAGAAATGTTACATTTAGTTCCCTCATCCAAATCATTGATATATATTGTGAATAGCTGGGGCCCAAGCACTGATCCCTGCGGTACCCCACTAGTCACTGCCTGCCCGTTTATTCCTACTCTCTGTTTCCTGTCTGTCAACCAATTCTCAATCCATGCCAGTATATTCCCCCCAATCCCATGTGCTTTAATTTTGCACACTAACCTCTTGTGTGGGACCTTATCAAAAGCCTTCTGAAAATCCAAATATACCAAATATTCTCCCCTATCTATTCTACTAGTTACAGCCTCAAAAAAAAACCCCAGTAGATTTGTTAAGCATGATTTCCCTTTCATAATCCCATGCTGACTTTGTCCAATCCCGTTAATGCCTCCAAGTGTTCTGTTATCACATCTTATATAATAGACTCTGGCATTTTCCCCACTACTGATGTTAGGCTAACTGGTCTGTAATTCCCTGTTTTTTCTCTCCCTCCTTTTTTAAATAGTGGGGTTACATTTGCCACCCTCCAATCTGTAGGAACTGTTCCAGAGTCTATAGAATGTTGGAAGATGATCACCAATGCATCCACTATTTCCAGGGCCACTTCCTTTAGTACTCTGGGCTGTAGGTTATCAGGCCCTGGGGATTTGTCAGCCTTTAGCCCCATTAATTTCCCTAGCACTATTTTTCCAAATACTGATTTCCTTCAGTTCCTCCCTCTCACTAGACCCTTAGTTCCCTAACATTTGTGGGAGGTTATGGAAGATCTATAGAAGGCCCCTGATGGTAGCAGGACAGGTAGATAAGGTGGTTAAGGCGGCACATGGAATACTTTCCTTTATTAGCTGAGGCATAGAATATAAAAGCAGGGAGGTTATGCTGCAACTGTACAAAACACTGGTTAGGCCACAGCTTGACAACTGTGTACAGTTCTGGTCACCACATTACAGGAAGGATGTAAAAAATTTGCAGGGCGACAAGGGATAGGGCGGGGGAGTGGCACTCGCTGGATTGCTCTTGCATAGAGCCGGCACGGACTCGATGGGCCGAATGGCCTCCTTTCGTGCTCTACCTTTCCATGATTCTAACTTCTACCATACTTTGCCTATAGAAGTGTTTCCTAACTTCGCTCCTGAAAGTCCTGGCTCTAATGTTTCGGCTCTGTCCGTTGGAAACAATTCTGTGGGATGGTGTAAACCATCACTTAGAAAGGCATGGAGTTATCAAGGACAGTCAGCATCGATTTGTTAAGGGATGGTCGTGTCTGACTAACTTGATTGAATTTTTTGAGGAGGTTTTAAGCAGAGTTGATGAGGGTGTAGCGTGTTTGATGTAGTCGACATGGATTTTAACAAGGCTTTTGAGAAGTTGCCACATGGCAGACTGGTCAGAAAAGTAAAAGCCCACGGGATCCAAGGGAAAGTTGGATCCAAAATTGGCTCAGTGGCAGGAAGCAAAGGGTAATGGTTACACAGTGAGTGACCCTTACCCTGAATAAGCAGTGACTCTGTACAGTTATACAGTGAGTGAATAAAGAGTGACCCTGTCGAGTTACACAGTGATAACCATTAACTTGAATAAACATTGATCATGTACAGTTAGTGAGTGACCCTTACTCTGAATAAACCTTATCCTGAATAAAAGTGAGTCTGCACAGTTAGGAACATAGGAACAGGAGTAGGCCATTCAGCCCCTCGTGCCTGCTCCGCCATTTGATAAGATCATGGCTGATCTGTGATCTAACTCTATATACCCGCCTTTGGCCCATATCCCTTAATACCTTTGGTTGCCAAAAAGCTTTCCACCTCAGATTTAAATTTAGCAATTGAGCTAGCATCAATTGCCGTTTGCAGAAGAGAGTTCCAAACTTCTACCACCCTTTGTGTGTAGAAATGTTTTCTAATCTCGCTCCTGAAAGGTCTGGCTCTAATTTTTAGACTGTGCCCCCAACTCCTAAAATCCCCAACCAGCGGAAATAGTTTCTCTCTATCCACCCTATCTGTTCCCCTCAGTACTAGGTCCCTTGCTTTTTGTGGTTATATATCAATAATTTAGACTTAAATGTAAGGAGCATGATTAAGAAGTTTGCAGATGATACAAAATTTGGCCATGTGGCTGATAGTGAGGAGGAAAGCTGTAGACTGCAGGAAAATAATCAATGGACTGGTCAGGTGGGCAGAAAAGTGGCAAATGGAATTCAGTCAGGAGAAGTGTGAGGTAATGCATTTGGGGAGGGCAAACAAGGCAAGGGAGTACACAATAAATGGGAGGATACTGAGAGGTGCAGAGGAACAGAGGGACCTTGGAGTGCATCCCTGATGGTAGTAGGACAGGTCGATAAGGTGGTTAAGAAACCATACGGGATACTTTCCTTTATTAGCCGAGGCACAGAATATAAGATCAGGGAGGTTATGCTAGAACTGTATAAAACACTGGTTAAGCTACAGCTTGAGTCATGCGTACAGTTCTGGTCACAACATTACAGGAAAGATGTGATTGCACTAGAGAGGGTGCAGAGGAGATTTATGAGGATGTTGCAAGGACTGCAGAATTTTTGCTATAAGGAAAGATTGGATAGGCTGGGGTTGTTTTCTTTGGAACAAAGGCGGCTGAGGGGAGATTTAAGTGAGGTGTATAAAATTATGAAGGGCCTAGATAGGTCCTCCCTATCCATTCTATTTCCCTTAGCAGAGGGGTCAGTGATCAGGGGGCATAGATTTAAAGTAATTGGTAGAAGGATTAGAGGGGAACTGAGGAGAAATGTTTTCACCCAGAGGGTGATGGGGTCTGGAACTCACTGCCTGAAAGGGTGGTAGAGGCAGAAACCCTCAACTCATTCAGAGGGTACTTGGATGTGCACTTGAAGTGCCGTAACCTACAGGGATATGGACCAAGTGCTGGAAAGTGGGATTAGGCTGGATAGCTCTTTTTCGACCGGCCTCCTTCTGTGCCGTAAATTTTCTGTGTTTCTAAGACGGAGAGACTCTGAGTGAGTGATTCCCCATTACTGATAATTCTCTGTCCCGGGACAGAGAGACTCTGAGTGAGTGATTCCCCATTACTGATCATTCTCTGTCCCGGGACAGAGAGACTCTCAGTGAGTGATTCCCCATTACTGATAATTCTCTGTCCCAGGACAGAGAGACTCTCAGTGAGTGATTCCCCATTACTGATCATTCTCTGTCCCGGGACAGAGAGACTCTGAGTGAGTGATTCCCCATTACTGATAATTCTCTGTCCCGGGACAGAGAGACTCTGAGTGAGTGATTCCCCATTACTGATAATTCTCTGTCCCGGGACAGAGAGACTCTCAGTGAGTGATTCCCCATTACTGATAATTCTCTGTCCCGGGACAGAGAGACTCTCAGTGAGTGATTCCCCATTACTGATAATTCTCTGTCCCGGGACAGAGAGACTCTGAGTGAGTGATTCCACATTGAATTGTATGTCGTCGTCTCCAGGTTTCGGCCCTGGGATTGGATCCCTCTGGAGCTCGGCTGGTCACAGGTGGCTATGACTACGAGGTCAAACTCTGGGACTTTGCAGGAATGGATGCCTCATTGCAGGCCTTTCGCTCGTTGCAGCCTTGTGAGTGGTGAGTGGCTGCAGTCTGATTTCCCTCCACCATCTCGATAACGTCTCCACTCGTCCCCATAAATGTTCTGCTCCCCGTGACCATCACCCACGAACAGTCCCGTCCCGTCCCAGGCCCCCGGTAGACGTCGCCCTCCCAAATGACCCACTCTGTGAATAAACCGTGACTGTACAGTTAGTGAGTAACCCTTACCCTGAATAAACAGGGACTCTGTACGGTTACTCAGTGAGTGACCCTTACCCTGAATAAACAGGGACTCTGTACAGTTACTCAGTGAGTGACCCTTACCCTGAATAAACAGTGACTCTGTACGGTTACTCAGTGAGTGACCCTTACCCTGAATAAACAGGGACACTGTACAGTTACTCAGTGAGTGACCCTTACCCTGAATAAACAGGGACACTGTACAGTTACTCAGTGAGTGACCCTTACCCTGAATAAACAGGGACACTGTACAGTTACTCAGTGAGTGACCCTTACCCTGAATAAACAGTGACTCTGTACAGTTACTCAGTGAGTGACCCTTACCCTGAATAAACAGTGACTCTGTACAGTTACTCAGTGAGTGACCCTTTCCCGGAATAAAAAGTGACTGTACAGTTAGTGAGTGACCATTACCCAGAATAAACAGAGACTGTACAGTTACTCAGTGAGTGACCCTTACCCTGAATAAACAGTGACTCTGTACAATTACTCAGTGAGTTTTTTTTTATTCGTTCATGGGATGTGGGCGTCGCTGGCGAGGCCGGCATTTATTGCCCATCCCTAATTGCCCTTGAGAAGGTGGTGGTGAGCCGCCTTCTTGAACCGCTGCAGTCCGTGTGGTGACGGTTCTCCCACAGTGCTGTTAGGAAGGGAGTTCCAGCATTTTGACCCACCAACGATGAAGGAACGGCGATATATTTCCAAGTCGGGATGGTGTGTGACTTGGGGGGGAATGTGCAGGTGGTGTTGTTCCCATGTGCCTGCTGCTCTTGTCCTTCTAGGTGGTGGAGGTCGTGGGTTTCGGAGGTGCTGTCGAAGAAGCCTTGGCGAGTTGCTGCATTGCATCCTGTGGATGGTACACACTGCAGCCACAGTGCGCCGGTGGTGAAGGGAGTGAATGTTTAGGGTGGTGGATGGGGTGCCAATCAAGCGGGCTGCATTATCTTGGATGGTGTCGAGCTTCTTGAGTGTTGTTGGAGCTGCACTCATCCAAGCAAGTGGAGAGTATTCCATCACACTCCTGACTTGTGCCTTGTAGATGGTGGAAAGGCTTTGGGGAGTCAGGAGGTGAGTCACTCGCCACAGAATACCCAGCCTCTGACCTGCTCTCGTAGCCACAGTATTAAATGGCTGGTCCAGTTAAGTTTCTGGTCAATGGTAACCCCCAGGATGTTGATGGTGGGGGATTCGGCGATGGTAATGCCGTTGAATGTCATGGGGAGGTGGTTAGACTCTCTCTTGTTGGAGATGGTCATTGCCTGGCACTTTTCTGGCGCAAATGTTACTTGCCACTTATGAGCCCAAGCCTGGATGTTGTCCAGGTCCTGCTGCATGTGGGCTCGGACTGCTTCATTATTTGAGGGGTTGCGAATGGAACTGAACACTGTGCAATCGTCAGCGAACATCCCCATTTCTGACCTTATGATGGATGAAAGGTAATTGATGAAGCAGCTGAAGATGGCTGGGCCTAGGACACTGCCTTAAGGAACTCCTGCAGCAATGTCCTGGGGCTGAGATGATTGGCCTCCAACAACCACTACCATCTCCCTTTGCGCTAGGTATGACTCCAGCCACTTCCCCTGAATAAAAAGTGACTGTACAGTTAGTGAGTGACCCTTACCCTGAATAAACAGTGACTCTGTGCAGTTACTCAGTGAGTGATCCTTAGCCTGAATAAACAGTGACTCTATACACATTCCTTATAAAGTGAAGGGCAAGGCTGGTAGAAGTAGGGAACCTTGGATGACTCGGGAGATTGAGGCCCTAGTCAAAAAGAAGAAGGAGGCATATGACATGCATAGGCAACTGGGATCAAGTGGATCCCTTGAAGAGTATAGAGATTGCCGGAGGAGAGTTAAGAGAGAAATCAGGAGGGCAAAAAGGGGACATGAGATTGCTTTGGCAGATAAGACAAAGGAGAATCCAAAGAGCTTCTACAAATACATAAAGGGCAAAAGAGTAACGAGGGAGAGAGTAGGACCTCTTAAGGATCAACAAGGTCATCTATGTGCGGAACCACAAGAGATGGGTGAGATCCTGAATGAATATTTCACATCGGTATTTACGGTTGAGAAAGGCATGGATGTTAGGGAACTTGGGGAAATAAATAGTGATGTCTTGAGGAGTGTACATATTACAGAGAGGGAGGTGCTGGAAGTCTTAACGCGCATCAAGGTAGGTAAATCTCCGGGACCTGATGAAATGTATCCCAGGACGTTATGGGAGGTTAGGGAGGAAATTGCGGGTCCCCGAGCAGAGATATTTGAATCATCCACCGCTACAGGTGAGGTGCCTGAAGATTGGAGGGTAGCAAATGTTGTGCCTTTGTTTAAGAAGGGCGGCAGGGAAAAGCCTGGGAACTACAGACCGGTGAGCCTGACATCTGTAGTGGGTAAGTTGTTAGAGGGTATTCTGAGAGACAGGATCTACAGGCATTTGGAGAGGCAGGGACTGATCAGGAACAGTCAGCATGGTTTTGTGAGAGGAAAATCATGTCTCACGAATTTGATTGAGTTTTTTGAAGGGGTAACCAAGAAGATAGATGAGGGCTGTGCAGTAGACGTGGTCTACATGGACTTCAGCAAAGCCTTTGACAAGGTACCGCATGGTAGGTTGTTACATAAGGTTAAATCTCATGGGATCCAAGGTGAGGTAGCCAATTGGATACAAAATTGGCTTGACGAGGGTTGTTTTTCAAACTGGAGGCCTGTGTCCAGCGGTGTGCCTCAGGGATCGGTGCTGGGTCCGCTGTTATTTGTTATTTATATTAATGATTTGGATGAGAATTTAGGAGGCATGGTTAGTAAGTTTGCAGATGACACCAAGATTGGTGGCATTGTGGACAGTGAAGAAGGTTATCTCGGATTGCAACGGGATCTTGATAAATTGGGCCAGTGGGCTGATGAATGGCAGATGGAATTTAATTTAGATAAATGTGAGGTGATGCATTTTGGTAGATCGAATCGGGCCAGGACCTACTCCGTTAATGGTAGGGCGTTGGGGAGAGTTATAGAACAAAGAGATCTAGGAGTACAGGTTCATAGCTCCTTGAAAGTGGAGTCACAGGTGGATAGGGTGGTGAAGAAGGCATTCGGCATGCTTGGTTTCATTGCTCAGAACATTGAATACAGGAGTTGGGATGTCTTGTTGAAGTTGTACAGGGCATTGGTGAGGCCACACTTGGAATACTGTGTACAGTTCTGGTCACCCTATTATAGAAAGGATATTATTAAACTAGAAAGAGTGCAGAAAAGATTTACTAGGATGCTACCGGGACTTGATGGTTTGACTTATAGGGAGAGGTTAGACAGACTGGGACTTTTTTCCCTGGAGAGTAGGAGGTTTAGGGGTGATCTTATAGAAGTCTATAAAATAATGAGGGGCATAGATAAGTTAGATATTCAAAATCTTTTCCCAAAGGTAGGGGAGTCTATAACGAGGGGACATAGATTTAAGGTGAGAGGGGAGAGATACAAAAGGGTCCAGAGGGGCAATTTTTTCACTCAAAGGGTGGTGAGTGTCTGGAACGAGCTGCCAGAGGCAGTAGTAGAGGCGGGTACAATTTTGTCTTTTAAAAAGCATTTGGACAGTTACATGGGTAAGATGGGTATGGAGGGATATGGGCCAAGTGCAGGAAATTGGGACTAGCTTAGTGGTATAAACTGGGCGACATGGACATGTTGGGCCGAAGGGCCTGTTTCCATGTTGTAACTTCTATGATTCTATACAGTTAGAGAGTAGGCATAAATGGGTCATTTTTAGGTTGACAAGATGTAACGAGTGAAGTGCCACAGGGATCAGTGCTTGGGCCTCAACTATTTACAATCTATATCAATGACTTGGATGAAGGGACCGAATGTATGGTTGCTAAATTTGCTGATGACGCAAAGGTAGGTAGTAAAGTAAGTTGTGAAGAGGACATAAGGAGTCTGCAAAGGGATATAGATAGGTTTCGTGAGTGGGCAAAAATTTGGCAGATGGAGTATAATGTGGGAAAATGTGAACTTGTCCACTTTGGCAGGAGGAATAGAAAAGCAGTATATTATATAAATGGCGAGAGATTGCAGAACTCTGAGGTACAGAGGGATCTGGGTGTCCGAGTACATAGGAACAGGAGTAGGCCATTCAGCCCCTCGTGCCTGCTCTGCCAATTGATAAGATCATGGCTGACCTGTGATCTAACTCCATATACCTGCCTTTGGCCCATATCCCTTCATACCTTTGGTTGCAAAAAGCTATCTATCAGATTTAAATTTAGCAATTGAGCTAGTATCAATTGCCGTTTGCGGAAGAGAGTTCCAAACTTCTGCCACCCTTTGTGTGTAGAAATGTTTTCTAATCTCACTCCTGAAAGATCTGGCTTTAATTTTTAGACTGTGCCCCCGACTCCTAGAATCCCCAACCAGCGGAAATAGTTTCTCTCTATCCACCCTATCTGTTCCCCTTAATATCTCATAAACTACGATCAGATCACCCCTTAACCTTCTAAACTCTGGAGAATACAGCCCCAATTTGTGTAATCTCTCCTCGTAACTTAACCCTTGAAGTCCTGGTATCATTCTATTAAACCTACGCTGCACTCCCTCCAAGGCCAATATGTCCTTCCGAAGGTGCGGTGCCCAGAACTGCTCTCAGTACTCCAGGTGCGGTCTAACCAGGGTTTTGTATAGCTGCAGCATAACTTCTGCCCCCTTGTACTCTCGTCCTCCAGATATGAAGGCCAGCATTCCATTAGCCTTCTTGATTATTTTCTGCACCTGTTCATGACACTTCAATGATCTATGTATCTGAACCCCTAAATCCCTTTGGACAGCCACTGTTTTTAACTTTTTACCATTTGGAAAGTACCCTGTTCTATCCTTTTTTGATCCAAAGTGGATGACCTCACATTTATCGACATTGAATTCCATTTGCCACAGTTTTGCCCATTCACCTAATCTATCAATATCGCTTTGTAATTTTATGTTTTCATCTGCACTGCTTATAATGCTTACCAATCTTTGTGTCATCGGCAAACTTAGATATGAGACTTTCTATGCCTTCATCTAAGTCGTTAATAAATATTGTGAATAACTGAGGCCCCAAGACACATCCCTGCGGGACTCCACCAGTCACATCCTGCCAATGTGAGTACCTACCCATTATCCCTACTCTCTGTCGCCTTTCGCTCTGCCAACTTCCTAACCAAGTCCGTACTTTTCCCTCGATTCCATGGGCTTCTATCTTAGCTGACAGTCTCTTATGCGGGACTTTATCAAATGCCTTCTGGAAGTCCATATAAATAACATCCATTGACATTCCCCTGTCCACTGCTTTAGTCACCTCTTCAAAAAATTCAATCAGGTTTGTCAGGCACGACCGACCTTTCACAAATCCATGCTGGCTCTCTCTGATTAACTGAAAATTCTTTAGGTGTTCAGTCATCCTATCCTTAATTCTAGACTCCAGCATTTTCCCCACAATAGATGTTAGGCTAACTGGTCTATAATTCCCTGGTTTCTCTCTCTCTATCCTTTCTTAAAAAGCGGAGTGACGTGCATTTTTCCAATCTAGAGGGACAGTTCCTGAATCTAGAGAACTTTGAAAGATTATAATTAGGGCATCTGCAATGTGCTCACCTACTTCCTTTAAAACCCCGGGATGGAAACCATCTGGTCTTGGGGATTTGTCACTCTTTATTTTCATCATTACTGTTGTTTTACTTATGTTAATTTTATTGAGTCCCGATCCCCAGTTCAACATTAGTTTTCTTGGGAAATCACAAATGAATCACAAAAAGTTAGTTTGCAGGTACAGCAAGTGATTAGGGAGGCAAATGGAATGTTGTCATTTATTGCAAGGGGAATGGAATATAAAAGTAGAGACGTTTTGCTCCAGTTGTACAGGGCATTGGTGAGACCACATCTGGAAAACTGTGTGCAGTTTTGGTCTCCTTATTTAAGAAAGGACATAATTGCTTTGGAGGCGGTTCAGAGAAGGTTCACTCGACTGATTCCTGGGATGAGGGGGTTATCTTATGAGGAAAGGTTGGACAAGTTGGGCCTGTTTTTACTGGAGTTTCGAAGAATGAGAGGTGATCTTATTGAAACATGAGTTCCTGAGGGGACTAGAAGGGGTAGATGCTGAAAGGATGTTTTCCCCTTGTGGGAGAGACTGGAACTTGGGGCCACTGTTTAGAAATAAGGTGTCTCCGATTTAAGACGGAGATGAGGAGAAATTTTCTCTCTCAGAGGGTCATGAGTCTGTGGAACTCCCTTCCCCAGAGAGCGGTGGAGGCAGGGTCATTGAATATTTTTAAGGCTGAGTTCGAGAGATTCCTGATTAACAAGGGAGTCAAAGGTTATAGTAGGTAGACGGGAAAGTAGGGTTGAGGTCACAATCAGATCAGGCATGATGTTATCAAATGACAGAGCAGGCTCGAGGGGCCGAATGGCCTAATCCTGCTCTTAAATCGTATGTTAGTACGTGTGCTCGTATGACAGTGACCCTAACCCCGAATAAGCAGTGACTCTGTACAGTTAAGTGAGTGACCCTTACTCTGAATAAACTGTGCCTCTGTACAGTGAGTGACCCTTACCCTGAATAAACTGTGCCTCTGTACAGTGAGTGACCCTTACCCTGAATAAACAGTGACTTGAGTTTTTTTTTGAGGCTTAATTTATTTTTGTTACGTGTCGTAAACAATTCAAATAAATCAAGACAGGGCAGCTCACACCCATGGAATGCACATCCTGTGCCATGTGGGAACTCTAGGACGCTTCGTGTCCTGGACAACCACAGGTGCAGGAAGTGTCGTCAGCTGGAGGAGCTCGAGCTCCGGGTCTTGGAGCTTGAGCAACAGCCGGCGTCACTACAGTGCATCCGCGAGGCTGAGCGCTACGTGGACCAGAGGAGGAGGTCACTCCGCAGCTTAAGAAAGTGCAGGCAGAGAGGGACTGGGTGACCGCCAGACAGACAAGGAGGACCAGGCAGGTAGTGCAGGAGTCCCCTGAGTGCATCTAACTCTCTAACCAGTATTCAGTTCTGGATACTGGCGGAGGAGAGGGTTCCTTGGCGGAGTGCAGCCTGAGCCAAGTCCACAGCACCATGGGTGGCTCAGCTGTATGGGGGGGGAGGAGAAAGGTCAGGAGAGCAATAGTGATAGGGGATTCTATAGTTAGGAGAGCAGACGGGCGTTTCTGCGGCCGCAGATGTTATTCCAGGACACGGGAAGCGTCCTAGAGTTCCAAGGGGATCCTTAACTAGGACATTATTAATTAATAATGTCCTAGTTAAGGATCCCCTTGGAACGAGCGACCACAACATGGTTGAATTCCATATCCAATTAGAGGGTGAGAAGGTTGATTCTCAAACAAGCGTACTGAGCTTGAATAAAGGAGACTATGATGGTATGAGAGCGGAATTGATTAAAGTGGACTGGGAAAATAGATTAAAGGGTAAGACGGTACATGAGCAGTGGTGTTCATTTAGGGAGTTATTTTACAACTTTCAAAATAAATATATTCCACTGAGGAAAAAAGTGTGTAAAAGAAATGACAGCCATCCGTGGCTAAGTAAAGAAATCAAGGATAGTATCCGACTAAAAACAAGGACATATAAGGTAGCCAAACTTAGTGGGAGGATAGAAGATTGGGAATTCTTCAAAAGACAGCAAAAAGTAACTAAAGGATTGATTAAGAAAGGGAAGTTAGATTATGAAAAGAAATTAGCAAAAAATATAAAAACAGATAGCAAGAGTTTCTATAGTTATATAAAAAGAAAAAGGGTGGCTAAGGCAAACATAGGTCCCTTAGAGGATGAGACCGGGAAATTAATGGTGGGAAACATGGAGATGGCAAAAATGCTGAACAAATATTTTGTTTCAGTCTTTACAGTAGAGGACACTAAGAATATCCCAACACTGGACAAACAGGGGACTCTCGGGGGGGAGGAGCTAAATAAGATTAAAATCACTCAGGAGATGGTACTCAGTAAAATAATGGGACTCAAGGCGGATAAATCCCCTGGACCTGATGGCTTCCATCCTAGGGTCTTGAGGGAAGTGGCAGTAGGGATTGTGGATGCTTTGGTGATAGTTTTCCAAAATTCCCTGGACTCAGGAGAGGTCCCGGCAGATTGGAAAACTGCTAATGTAACACCGTTATTTAAAAAGGGTAGTAGGCAGAAGGCTGGAAATTATAGGCCAGTTAGCTTAACATCTGTGGTGGGTAAAATTTTGGAGTCTATTATTAAGGAGACAGTAACGGAACATTTAGATAAGCATAATTTAATAGGACAAAGTCAGCATGGCTTTATGAAGGGGAAGTCATGTCTGACAAATTTGCTTGAGTTCTTCGAGGATATAACGTATAGGGTGGATAAAGGGGAACCAGTGGACATAGTGTATTTAGACTTCCAGAAGGCATTCGACAAGGTGCCACATAAAAGATTATTACTTAAGATAAAAAATCACGGGATTGGGGGTAATATTCTGGCATGGGTGGAGGATTGGTTATCGAACAGGAAGCAGAGAGTTGGGATAGATGGTTCATTTTCGGACTGGCAACCAGTAACCAGTGGTGTTCCACAGGGGTCGGTGCTGGGTCCCCAACTCTTTACAATCTATATTAACGATTTGGAGGAGGGGACCGAGTGCAACATATCAAAATTTGCAGATGATACAAAGATGGGAGGGAAAGTAGAGAGTGAGGAGGACATAAAAAACCTGCAAGGGGATATAGACAGGCTGGGTGAGTGGGCGGAGATTTGGCAGATGCAATATAATATTGGAAAATGTGAGGTTATGCACTTTGGCAGGAAAAATCAGAGAGCAAGTTATTTTCTTAATGGCGAGAGACTGGAAAGTACTGCAGTACAAAGGGATCTGGGGGTCCTAGTGCAAGAAAATCAAAAAGTTGGTATGCAGGTGCAGCAGGTGATCAAGAAAGCCAACGGAATGTTGGCTTTTATTGCTAGGGGGATAGAATATAAAAACAAGGAGGTATTGCTGCAGTTATATAAGGTATTGGTGAGACCGCACCTGGAATACTGCATACAGTTTTGGTCTCCATACTTAAGAAAAGACATACTTGCTCTCGAGGCAGTACAAAGAAGGTTCACTCGGTTAATCCCGGGGATGAGGGGGCGGACATATGAGGAGAGGTTGAGTAGATTGGGACTCTACTCATTGGAGTTCAGAAGAATGAGAGGCGATCTTATTGAAACATATAAGATTGTGAAGGGTCTTGATCGGGTGGATGCAGTAAGGATGTTCCCAAAGATGGGTGAAACTAGAACTAGTGGGCATATTCTTAGAATAAGGGGCTGCTCTTTCAAAACTGAGATGAGGAGAAACTTCTTCACTCAGAGGGTGGTAGGTCTGTGGAATTTGCTGCCCCAGGAAGCTGTGGAAGCTACATCATTAGATAAATTTAAAACAGAAATAGACAGTTTCCTAGAAGTAAAGGGAATTAGGGGTTATGGGGAGCGGGCAGGAAATTGGACATGAAGCTGAGTTCGGATCGGTCAATGCCCTGTGGGTGGCGGAGAGGGCCCAGGGGCTATGTGGCCGGGTCCTGCTCCGACTTCTTGTGTTCTTTCGATTTGTGGTTAGGATCAGATCAGCCATGATCTTATTGAATGGCGGAGCAGGCTCGAGGGGCCGATTGGCCTACTCCTGCTCCAATTTCTTATGTTCTTATGTATGTTGCCTCCCTGGTGCCAGGGTCAAGGACATCACTGAGCAGCTGCAGTACATTCTGGGGGTGGGAGGGTGAACAGCCAGAGGTCGTGGTCCATATCGGTACCAATGACGTAGGTAGAAAGAGGAATGAGGTCCTGCAGGCAGAGTTTAAGAAGTTAGGAAAGAGATTAAGAAGCAGGACCTCAAGGGTAGTAATCTCCCATGCCATGCCATGCATTAGTGAGTATAGAAATAGGAGGATAGAGCAGATGAATGCGTGGCTGGAGAGATGGTGCAGGAGGGAGGGCTTTAGATCCCTGGGGCATTGGGACCAGTTCTGGGGGAGGTGCGACCTGTACAGGCCGGACGGGTTGTATCTCAACAGGGCCAGGACCAATATCCTTGCGAGGAGGTTTGCTAGTGCTGTTGGGGAGGGTTTAAACTAACTTGGCAGGGGGATGGGAACCTGAGAGGAGATTCAGAAGGGAGAGTAACAAAGC
This sequence comes from Heptranchias perlo, assembly GCF_035084215.1. NCBI lineage: Eukaryota > Metazoa > Chordata > Chondrichthyes > Hexanchiformes > Hexanchidae > Heptranchias > Heptranchias perlo. Next base: position 90,974 of record NW_027139378.1, read on the forward strand.
TGGAAGTGGAAGGCAGAAAAGTAGTAAGTGAAGTTGGAAGGCAGCGGAAACAAAGGCCAGCAGCAAATAAGGTCAAAATAGGAAAAAATGTTAAAAAGGCAAAATTAAAAGCACTTTATCTGAATGCACGCAGCATTCGCAACAAGGTAGATGAATTGACGGCACAAATAGAAGTAAATGGGTCTGATCTAATTGCCATTACAGAGACGTGGCTGCAGGGTGACCAAGGCTGGGAACTGAATATTTAAGGATATCCGACATTTAGGAAGGACAGGCAAAAAGAAAAAAGAATCATAGAATCATAGAAAGTTACGGCACAGAAGGAGGCCAATCGTGTCCGTGCTGGCCGAGAAGGATCTATCCAGCTTAATCCCACTTTCCAGCACTTGGTCCGTAGCCCTGCAGGTCATGGCTCTTCAGGTGCATATCCAGGTATTTTTTAAATGAGTTGAGGGTTTCTGCCTCTCCCACCCTCAGGCAGTGAGTTCCAGACACCCACCACCCTCTGGGTGAAAACATTTCTCCTCAGCTCCCCTCTAATCCTTCCACCAATCACTTTAAATCTATTTCCCCTGGTCACTGACCCCTCCGCTAAGGGAAATAGGTCCTTCCTATCCACTCTATCTAGGCCCTTCATAAATTTATACACCTCAAATAAATTACCCCTCAGCCTCCTCTGTTCCAAGGAAAACAACCCCAGCCTATCCAATCTTTCCTCATAGCTAAAATTCTCCAGTCCTGGCAACATCCTCGTAAATCTCCTCTGCACCCTCTCTGGTGCAATCACATCCTTCCTGTAGTGTGGTGACCAGAACTGTACACAGTACTCAAGCTGTGGCCTAACCAGTGTTTTGTACAGTTCCAGCATAACCTCCCTGCTCTTATATTCTATGCCTCAGCTAATAAAGGAAAGTATCCCATATGCCTTCTTAACCACCTTATCTACCTGTCCTGCTACCTTCAGGGATCTGTGGACATGCACTCCAAGGTCCCTCACTTCCTCTACACCTCTCAGTATCCTCCCATTTATTATGTATTCCCTTGCCTTATTTGCCCTCCCCAAATGCATTACCTCACACTTCTCCGGTGGGGTATCGCTGTTAATAAAGGATGAACATAAGAACATAAGAAATAGGAGCAGGAGTAGGCCAATCGGCCCCTCTAGCCTGCTACGCCTTTCAATAAGATCATGGCTGATCTGATCCTAACCTCAAATTTAAATTCATGTCCAATTTCCTGCCCGCTCCCTGTAACCCCTAATTCCCTTTACTTCTAGGAAACTGCCTATTTCTGTTTTAAATTTATTTAATTTATTTTTATTTATGAGATCAGTACAATAGTGAGAAAGGATCTTGGCTCAGAAGATCAAGATGTGGAATCAGTCTGGGTGGAGCTAAGAAACAGCAAGGGGCAGAAAACACTGGTGGGAGTTGTTTATAGGCCACCAAACAGTAGTGGTAATGTAGGGCACGGTATAAAATAGGAAATTAGAAGTGCATATAACAAGGGTAATACAGTAATCATGGGGGACTTTAATCTACATATAGATTGGGCAAACCAAATTAGCACTAATACTGTGGAGGACGAATTCCTGGAATGTGTACAGATGGGTTTTCTCGATCAGTATGTTGAGGAACCAACTAGGGAACAGGCTATTTTAGCAACATAGAAACATAGAAAATAGGAGCAGGAGTAGGCCATTCGGCCCTTCAAGCCTGCTCCGCCATTCAATATGATCATGGCTGATCCTCTTTTTCAATACCACATTCCCGCTCTCTCCCCATGATGCCTTTTGTGTCTCGAAATCTACCCTCTGAGTGAAGAAATTTCTCCTCATCTCAGTCCCAAATGTCCTACCCTGTATCCTGAGACTGTGACCCCTCGTTCTGGACCCCCCAGCCAGGGGAAACATCCTCCCTGCATCCAGCCTGTCTCGCCCTGTCAGAATTTTATATGTTTCAATGAGATCCTCTCTCATTCTTTTAAACTCGAGTGAGTACAGGCCGAATCAATCCAATCTCTCCTCATACGACAGCCCTGCCATCCTTGGAATCGGTCTGGTGAACCTTCGCTGCACTCCCTCCATGGCAAGGATATCCTTCCTCAGATAAGGAGACCAAAACTGCACACAATACTCCAGATGTGGTCTCACCAAGGCCCTGTATATCTGCAGTAAGACATCCCTGCTCCTGTACTCAAATCCTCTTGCAATGAAGGCCAACATACCATTCGCCTTCCTAACTGCTTGCTGCACCTGCATGTTTGCTTTCAGTGACTGGTGTACAAGGACTCCCAGGTCCCTTTGTACATCAACATTTCCCAATCCATCACCATTTGGCTAAATGACAGGAAACAGAGAGTAGTGGTGAACGGTTGTTTTTCGGACTGGAGGGAGGTGTACAGGGGTCGGTGGTGGGACCACTGCTTTTCTTGATATATATTGATGACTTGAATTGGGTGTACTGGGCACAATTTCAAAATTTGCGGATGACACAAAACTTGGAAGGGTAGTGAATGGTGAGGAGGATAGTGATAGACTTCAAGAGGATACAGACAGGCTGGTGGCATGGGCGGACACGTGGCAGATGAAGATTAACACGGGAAAATGCGAGTTGATGCATTTCAGTAGGAAAAATGAGGAGATGCAATATAAACTAGAGGGCACAATTCTAAAAGGGATAGAGGAACGGAGAGATCTGGAGGTATATGTGCATGAATCGTTGAAGGTGACGGGGCAGGTTGAGAAAGCGGTTAAAAAAGCATATGGGATCCTGGGCTTTATAAATAGAGGCATAGAGTACAAAAGCAAGGAAGTTAGGATGAGCCTCTATAAAACACTGGTTCGGCCACAACTGGAGTATTGTGTCCAGTTCTGGGCACCGCACTTTCGGAAGGATGTGAAGGCCTTAGAAAGGGTGCAGAGGAGATTTACTAGAATGATACCAGGGATGAGGGACTTAAATTACGTGGATAGACTGGAGAGGCTGGATTGTTCTCCTTGGAACAGAGATGGTTGCGAGGAAATTTGATAGAGGTGTTCAAAATCATGACCTTAACTGTTCCCATTGGTGGAAGGGTCAAGGACCAGAAGACATGGATTTAAGGTGATTGGCAAAAGAACCAAAGGTGAGATGAGGAAAAACTCTTTTACACAGCGAGTGGTTAGGATCTGGAATGCACTGCCCGAGGGGGTGATGGAGGAAGATTCAAAAATGGCCTTCAAAAGGGAACTGGATAAGTACTTGAAACGAAAAAATGTGCAGGGCTACAGGGATAGGGCACGGCAGTGGGACTAGCTGGATTGCTCAGGAATAGAACAGGCGCGGACTCGATGGGCCAAATGGCCTCCTTCTGTGCTGAACCTTTTATGAATCTACAAGTTTGAAAGTGATGTAGTTCAATCCGAAACTAGGGTCTTAAATCCAAACAAAGGAAACTATGAAGGTATGAGGCGCAAGTTGGCTGTGGTTGATTGGGGAACTACATTAAAAGGTATGACAGTAGACAGGCAATGGCTAGCATTTAAAGAATTAATACATAATTTGCAATTAAAATATATTCCTTTAAGGCACAAGAACCCAATAGGAAAAGTGGTCCAGCCGTGGCTAGCAAGAGAAATTAAAGATAGTATTAAATCAAAGAAAGAGGCAAATAAAGTCACCAGAAAAAGCAGTAAGCCTGAGGATTGGGAGCATTTTAGAATTCAGCAAAGGAGGACCAAGAAAATGATAAAGAAAAGGAAAATAGAATGAGAGTAAACTAGCGAGAAACATAAAAACGGACTATAAAAGCTTCTCAAGGTATGTAAAATGGAGAAGACTGGTGAAGGCAAATGTGGGTCCCTTACAGACAGAGACGGGAGAATTTATAATGGGGAATAAGGAAATGGCAGAGAAATTAAACAAATACTTTGTGTCTGTCTTCATGGAAGAAGACACAAAAAACCTCCCAGAAATACTAGAGAACCAAGGGTCTGGCGAGAATGAGGAACTAATAGAAATTAGTATTAGTTAAAAAAAATGGTACCAGAGAAATTAATAAGACCAAAAGTCGATTAATCCCAAGGACCTGATGATCTACATCCCAGGGTTTTGAAAGAGGTGGCTGTAGAGATAGTGAATACATTGGTTGTCATCTTCCAAAACTCGATAGATTCTGGAACGGTTCCTGCAGATTGGAGGGTGACAAATGTAACCCCACTGTTTTTAAGAAAGGAGGGAGAGAGAAAACAGGGAACGACAGACCTGTTAGCCTAACATCAGTAGCGGGGAAAATGCTAGAATGTATTATAAAGGATGTGATAACAGGACACTTAGAAAATAATAATAGGATTTGGCAGAGTTAACATGGATTTACGAAAGGGAAATCATGTTTGACAAACCTATTGGAGTTCTTTGAGGATGTAACTGGTAGAATAGATAAGAGGGAACCAGTGGATGTGGTGCATTGGGATTTTCAGAAGGCTTTCGATAAGGTCCCACACAGTAGGTTGGTGAACAAAGTTAGAGCACAAGGAATTGGGGGTAATATACTGGCATAGATTGAGAACTCGTTAACAGACAGAAAACAGAGTCGGAATAAACGGGTCTTTTTCAGGTTGGCAGACTGACTAGTGGGTACTGCAAGGATCGGTGCTTGGGCCCCAGCTATTCACAATATATCAATGATTTGGATGAGGGAACCAAATGTAATATTTCCAGATTTGCTGATGACACAAAACTAGGTGGGAATGTGAGATGTGAGGAGGATGCAAAGAGGCTTCAAGGGGATATAGACAGGCTAAGTGAGTGGGCAAGAACATGGCAGATGGAATATAATGTGGAAAAATGTGAAGTTATCCACTTTGGTAGGAAAAACAGAAATGCAGAGTATTTTTTAAATGGTGAGAGATTGGGAAATGTTGATGTTCAAAGGGACCTGGGTGTCCTTGTACATGAGTCACTGAAAGCTAACATGCAGGTGCAGCAAGCAATTAGGAAGGCAAATGGTATGTTGGCCTTTATTACAAGAGGATTTGAGTACAGGAGTAAAGATGTCTTACTGCAATTATATAGGTCCTTGGTGAGACCGCACCTGGAGTATTGTGTACAATTTTGTTCTCCTTACCTAAGAAAGGATATACTTGCCTTAGAAGGGAGTGCAACAAAGGTTCACCAGACTGATTTTTGGGATGACGGGATTGTCGTATGAGGAGAGATTGAGTAGACTAGGGCTGTATTCTCGAGAGTTTAGAAGAATGAGAGGTGATCTCATTGAAACTCTTTCAGGGCTTGACAGGGTAGATGCAAGAAGGATGTTTCCCCTGGCTGGGGAGTCGAGAACCAGGGGTCACAGTCTCAAAATAAGGGTTAGATCAGATAAAGAAGCAGTCCGAGCCTGCATGCAGCAAGACCTGGACAACATCCAGGCTTGGGCTGATAAGTGGCAAGTAACATTCGTGCCAGACAAATGCCAGGCAATGACCACCTCCCCTTGACATTAAACGGCATTACCATCGCCGAATTCCCCACCATCAATATCCTGGGGGTCACCATTGACCAGAAACTTAACTGGACCAGCCATATAAATACTGTGGCGACAAGAGCAGGCCAGAGGCTGAGTATTCTGCAGCGAGTGACTCACCTCCTGACTCTCCAAAGCCTTTCCACTATCGACAAGGCACAAGTCAGGAGTGTGATGGAATACTCTCCACTTGCCTGGATGAGTGCAGCTCCAACAATATTCAAGAAGCTCGACACCATCCAGGACAAAGCAGCCTGCTTGATTGGCACCCCATCCACCACCCTAAACATTCACTTCCTTCACCGTCAGCGCACTGTGGCTGCAGTGTGTACCATCCACAGGATGCACTGCAGCAACTCGCCAAGGCTTCTTTGACAACACCTCCCAAACCCGCGACCTCTACCACCTAGAAGGACAAGAGCAGCAGGCACATGGGAACAACACCACCTGCATGTTCCCCTCCAAGTAACACACCATCCCGACTTCGAAATATATCGCCGTTCCTTCATCGTCGCTGGGTCAAAATCCTGGAACTCCCTTCCGAACAGCACTGTGGGAGAACCTTCACCACACGGACTGCAGCGGTTCAAGAAGGCGGCTCACCACCACCTTCTCAAGGGGCAATTAGGGATGGGCAATAAATGCCGGCCTTGCCAGCGACGCCCACATCCCGTGAACAAATTTTTAAAAAATTTCGGACTGAGATGACGAGAAATTTCTTCAATCAGCAGGTGGTGAATCTTTGGAATTCTCTGCCCCAGAGGGCTGTGGAGGCTCAGTCATTGAGTACTTTCAAAACAGAGATCGATAGATTTCTAGATATTAAAGGCATCAAGGGAAATGGGGATAGTGCAGGAAAATGGGGTTGAGGTAGATGATCAGCCATGATCTTGTTGAATGGCGGAGCAGGCTTGAGGGGCTGGATGGCCGACTGCTGCTCCTATTTATTATGTTCTTACGTACAGTTACACAGTGAGTGACCCTTACCCTGAATAAGCAGTGACTCTGTACAGTTATACAGTGAGTGAATAAAGAGTGACCCTGTCGGGTTACACAGTGATAACCATTAACTTGAATAAACATTGATCATGTACAGTTAGTGAGTGACCCTTACTCTGAATAAACCTTACCCTGAATAAAAGTGAGTCTGCACAGTTAGGAACATAGGAACAGGAGTAGGCCATTCAGCCCCTCGTGCCTGCTCCGCCATTTGATAAGATCATGGCTGATCTGTGATCTAACTCCATATACCTGCCTTTGGCCCATATCCCTTAATGCCTTTGGTTGCCAAAAAGCTATCTATCTCAGATTTAAATTTAGCAATTGAGCTAGTATCAATTGCCGTTTGCGGAAGAGAGTTCCAAACCTCTACCACCCTTTCTGTGTAGAAATGTTTTCTAATCTCACTCCTGAAAGGTCTGGCTCTAATTTTTAGACTGTGCCCCCTACTCCTAAAATCCCCAACCAGCGGAAATAGTTTCTCTCTATCCACCCTATCCGTTTCCCTTAATATCTTATAAACTTCGAAACTCCAGAGAATACAACCCCAATTTGTGCAATCTCTCCTCATAACTTAACCCTTGAAGTCCGGGTATCATTCCAGTAAACCCACACTGCACTCCCTCCAAGGCCCATATGTCCTTCCGAAGGTGCGGTGCCCAGAACTGCTCACAGTACTCCAGGTGCGGTCTAACCAGGGTTTTGTATAGCTGCAGCATAACTTCTGCCCCCTTGTACTCTCGTCCTCAAGATATAAAGGCCAGCATTCCATTAGCCTTCTTGATTATTTTCTGCACCTGTTCATGACACTTCAATGATCCATGTACCTGAACCCCTAAGTCCCTTTGGATATCCACTGTTTTCAACTTTTTACCATTTAGAAAGTACCCTGTTCTATCCTTTTTTGATCCAAAGTGGATGATCTCACACTTGTCTACATTGAATTCCATTTGCCACAGTTTTGCCCATTCACCTAATCTATCAATATCCCTTTGTAACTTTGTTTTTATCGACACTGCTTACAATGCCACCAATCTTTGTGTCATCGGCAAACTTAGATATGAGACTTTCTATGCCTTCATCCAAGTCGTTAATAAATATTGTGAATAATTGAGGCCCCAAGACAGATCCCTGCGGGACTCCACTAGTCACATCCTGCCAATGTGAGAACCTTCCCATTATCCCTACTCTCTATCGCCTTTCGCTCAGCCAATTTCCTAACCAAGTCCGTACTTTTCCCTCGATTCCATGGGCTTCTATCTTAGCTAACAGTCTCTTATGTGGGACCTTATCAAATGCCTTCTGGAAGTCCATATAAATAACATCCATTGACATTCCCCTGACCACTACTTTAGTCACCTCTTCAAAAATTTCAATCATGTTTGTCAGGCACGACCTACCTTTCACAAATCCATGCTGGCTCTCTCTGATTAACTGAAAATTCTCGAGGTGTTCAGTCACCCTATCCTTAATTATGGACTCCAGCATTTTCCCCACAACAGATGTTAGGCTAACTGGTCTATAATTCCCTGATTTCCCTCTCTCTCCTTTCTTAAAAAGCAGAGTGACATGTGCAATTTTCCAATCCAGAGGGACAGTTCCTGAATCTAGAGAACTTTGAAAGATTATCGTTAGGACATCTGCAATGTGCTCACCTACTTCCTTTAAAACCCTGGGATGGAAACCATCTGGTCCTGGGGACTTGTCACTCTTTAGTGCTATTATTTTCTTCATTACTGTTGCTTTACCTGTGTTAATTTTATCGAGTCCCTGTCCCCGATTCAATATTAGTTTTCTTGGGATTTCCGGCATGCTATCCTCTTTTTCTACTGTAAATACTGACGCAAAGTAATTGTTCAACATGTCCGCCATTTCCCCATTGTCAATGACAATATCCCCACTTTCAGTTTTTAAGGGGCCAACACTGCTCCTGACCACCCTCTTTCTCCTAATATAACTATAAAAGTTCTTCGTATTGGTTTTGATATCCCTTGCGAGTTTCTTTTCAAACTCTCTTTTTCTAGCTTACAATCTGTTTTGTGACCCTTTGTTGATCTTTGTATCTTTCCCATTCGCCAGGATCTGTGCCATTTTTTTCCTTTTTGTATGCCCTTTCCTTATGTCTTATACTGTCCCTTACCTCTTTAGTTGTCCATGGCTGTTTCTTTTGGCAAGTAGAGTTCTTGCCGCTCAGGGGTATAAACCGATTCTGTATCACGTTAAATGTTTCTTTAAACATTTCCCACTGATCATCAGTCGTTCTACCCATTAACAGATTTGCCCAGTTTACTGTGGACAGTCTCTGTCTCATCCCATTGAAGTCGGCCTTGCCCAAGTCTAGAATCTTAGCAGCTGACTCACTTTTTTCCCTTTCAAACACTACATTGAACTCGATCATGTTATGATCACTATTGGGTAGATGCTCACGCACAGTTAAGCCGTTAACTAAATCTGGTTCATTACTCATTACTAAATCTAGTATGGCTTGCCCCCTTGTTGCCTCTTGGACATACTGCTGTAAAAAACTATCCTGGACACACTCAAGAAATTCACTACCTTTCTGACAGTTGCTAGTCTGCTTTTCCCAATCTCTGTGAAGGTTAAAGTCCCCCATTAAGACCACTATGCCTTTCTTACACGCTTGTTTAATCTCTGCATTTGTACAATCTAGCACTTCAGAGCTGCTGCCAGGGCTCCTATATACAACTCCCACTATAGTCTTAGATCCTTTCCTATTTCACAGTGAGTGACCCTTATGCTTAATAATCAGCAACTCTGTACAGTAAGTGAGTGACCCTTACCCTGAATAAAGAGTGACTCTGTACAGTTCGATTGAATGACCATTACCCTACCCAAGATTGGAATGTGGGGTGTTGAGTGAATTGTGTGAATGGTGTTTTATTACCTTCTACCTGTTGTTTCAGTCACCAGATTAAGTCGCTGCAGTATAGTACGACAGGAGACGTGATCCTGTGTGTGGCTGGCAGTGCACAGGCCAAAGTCTTGGACCGTGATGGTTTCCAGGTGATGGAGTGCGTGAAGGGAGACCAGTACATTGTTGACCAAGCTAAGACCAAGGTACCCACTGAAGTTGAGATTTACACTGGAGTCCCATGTCTTGCCATGTGTCACCGAGCTGCGTACAGGAGCAGAGTATCTGCACCGTGTGGGCCTCTCCCATCCACGCAGTTATTTACACACCAGTCTCTTTCTCTGCGCCCAAAATACAAGTGGAATTACTGTGTGTAGCATTTGGCCCTCTCGCCCAGGGTGGTTCTGGTTGATGAATGTACAGCATTTGTAAGTCCAGACTTGCAACAGTCTGACCCTTCCACTGACCAGATCTCTGACCCAGTCTGACCCTTCTACTGACCAGGTCTCTGGCCAGTCTGACCCTTCTACTGACCAGGTCTCTGGCCAGTCTGACCCTTCTACTGACCAGGTCTCTGGCCAGTCTGACCCTTCCACTGACCAGGTCTCTGACCCAGTCTGACCCTTCCACTGGCCAGTCTGACCCTTCCACTGACCAGGTCTCTGACCCAGTCTGACCCTTCCACTGACCAGGTCTCTGACCCAGTCTGACCCTTCCACTGACCAGGTCTCTGACCCAGTCTGACCCTTCCACTGACCAGGTCTCTGACCCAGTCTGACCTTTCCACTGACCAGGTCTCTGACCCAGTCTGACCCTTCCACTGACCAGGTCTCTGACCCAGTCTGACCCTTCCACTGACCAGGTCTCTGACCCAGTCTGACCCTTCCACTGACCAGGTCTCTGACCCAGTCTGACCCTTCCACTGACCAGGTGTCTGACCCTTCCACTGACCAGGTCTCTGACCAGGCCTGCGACCCTTCCGCTGACCAGGCCTGCGACCCTTCCGCTGACCAGGCCTGCGACCCTTCCGCTGACCAGGCCTGCGACCCTTCCGCTGACCAGGCCTGCGACCCTTCCGCTGACCAGGCCTGCGACCCTTCCGCTGACCAGGCCTGCGACCCTTCCGCTGACCTCCGGCCAGTCTGACCCTTCCACTGACCTCCGGCCAGTCTGACCCTTCCACTGACCAGGCCTCCGGCCAGTCTGACCCTTCCACTGACCAGGCCTCCGGCCAGTCTGACCCTTCCAGTGACCAGCATCTGTACTGTAAGACACTCTAATTCTATACCCTTTCTGCACTGAATCACAGAAGGAGGCTATTCGGCCTGTTGAGCCCGTGTGGATCTGTGAATGGGCAATCCAGCGAGTCCCAATCCCCCACCCTTTCCCTGTAGCCCTGCAAATTTTTTTCCTTCAAGTACTTATCCAATTCCCTTTTGAAGGCCATGATTGAATCTGCCTCCATCACCCCCTCGGGCAGTACATTCCAGATCCTAACCACTCGCTGCGTAAAAAAGTTTTTCCTCATGTCGCCTTTGGTTTTTTTGCCAATCACCTTAAATTTGTGTCCTCTGGTTCTTGACCCTTCCGCCAATGGCAACAGTTTGTCTTTATTTACTTTATTTAAACCCTTCATGATTTTGAATACCTCTATCAAATCTCCTCTTGACCTTCTCTGCTCTAAGGAGAACAATCCCAGCTTCTCCAGTCTATCCACGTAACTGAAGTCTCTCATCCCTGGAATCATTCTTGTAAATCTCTTCTGCACCCTCTCTAAGGCCTTTACATCTTTCCTAAAGTGCGGTGCCCAGAACTGGACAACACTCCGGTTGTGGCCAAATCAGTGTTTTCTGAAGGTTCATCATAACCTCTTTGCTTTTGTACTCTATGCCTCTATTTATAAAGCCTAGGATCCCGTATGCTTTTTTAGCCGCTTTCTCAACCTCTCCTGCCACCTTCAATGACCTTTCCACATATACCCCCAGGTCACTCTGTTCCTGCACCCCCTTTAGAATTCTACCCTTCCGTTTATATTGCCTCTCCTCGTTCTTCCCACCAAAATGTATCCTTAGCACTTCTCTGCGTTAAATTTCATCTGCCATGTGTCCGCCCATTCCACTTGCCTGTCCATATCCTCTTGAACTCCATCACCATCCTCCTCAATGTTCACTATTCTTCCAAGTTTTCTGTCATCTGCAGATTTTGAAATTGTGTGCTGTGCACCCAAGTCCAAGTCATTAATATATATCAAGAAAAGCAGTGGTCCCAGCACTGACCCCTGGGGAACACCACTGCACACCTCCCTCCAGTCAGAAAAACAACCATTCACCACTACTCTCTGTTTCCTGTCACTTAGCCAGTTTTGTATCCATGCTGCCGCTGCCCCCTTTATTCCATGGGCTTCAACTTTGATGACAAGCCTATTATGCAGCACTTTATCAAACGCCTTTTGGATGTCCATATACACATCAACAACATTGCCCACATCTACCCTCTCTGTTACCTCATCAAAAAACTCAAATCAAGTTAGTTAACCACGATTTGCCATAGAAACATAGACAAAGAAACATAGAAAATAGGAGCAGGAGTAGGCCATTCGGCCCTTCGAGCCTGCTCCGCCATTCAATATGATCATGGCTGATCCTCTATCTCAATACCATGTTCCCGCTCTCTCCCCATACCCCTTGATGCCTTTCATGTCCAGAAATCTATCTAGCTCCTTAAATATATTCAGTGACTTGGCTTCCACAGCCTTCTCTGGTAGAGAATTCCACAGGTTCACCACTCTCTGAGTGAAAAAATGTCTCCTCATCTCAGTCCTAAATGTCCTACCCCGTATCCTGAGACTGTGACTCCTCGTTCTGGATCCCCCAGCCAGGGGAAACATCCTCCCTGCATCCAGTCTAGCTCCTGTCTCATTCTTCTAAACTCGAGTGAATACAGGCCGAGTCGACCCAATCTCTCCTCATACGACAGTCCTGCCATCCCAGGAATCAGTCTGGTGAACCTTCGCTGCACTCCCTCGATGGCAAGTATATCCTTTCTTTGGTAAGGAGACCAAAATTGCACACAATACTCCAGGTGTGGTCTCACCAGGGCCCTGCATAACTGCAGGAGGACATCCTTGCTCCTGTTCTCAAATCCTCTTGCAATGCAGGCCAACATACCATTTGCCTTCCTAACTGCTTGCTGCACCCTTTCATAAATCCATGTTGACTTTGCTTTCAGTGACTGGTGTACAAGGACACCCAGGTCCCTTTGTACATCAACATTTAAATAATACTCTGCCTTTCTGTTTTTCCTTCCGAAGTGGATAACTTCACATTTATCCACATTATATTGCATCAGCCATGAATTTGCCCACTCACTCAACTTGTCCAAATCTCCTTGAAGCCTCTTTGCATCCTCCTCAAAACTCACGATCCCACCTAGTTTTGTGTCGTCAGCAAACTTGGAAATATTCCATTTAGTTCCCTCATCCAAATCATTGATATATATTGTGAATAGCTGGGGCCCAAGCACTGATCCCTGCGGTACCCCACTAGTCACCGCCTGCCACCCCGAAAAAGACTCATTTATTCCTACTCTCTGTTTCCTGTCTGTTAACCAATTTTCAATCCATGCCAGTATATTACCCCCAATCCCATGTGCTTTAATTGTGCACACTAAACTCTTATGTGGGACTTTATCAAAGGCCTTCTGAAAATCCAAATAAACCACATCCACTGGTTCTCCCTTATCTATTCTACCTGTTACATCCTCAAAAAAAACTCCAGTAGGTTTGTCAAACATGATGTCCCTTTCATAAATCCATGTTGACTTTGTCTAATCCCGTTGATATTTTCTAAGTGTCCTGTTATTACATCCTTTATAATAGACTCTAGCATTTTCCCAACTCTGGTGTTAGGCTAACCAGTCTGTAGTTCCCTGTTTTCTCTCTCCCTCCTATTTTAAATAGTGGGGTGACATTTGTCACCCTCCGATCTGCAGGAACTGTTCCGTACTCTATAGAATTTTGGAAGATGACAACCAATGCATCCACTATTTCCATGGCTACCTCTTTTAATACTCTGGGATGCAGATTATCAGGCACCCGGGGCATTTATCGGCTTTCAGTCCCATTAATTTCTCCAGCACTTGTTCTTTACTAATACTAATTTCCTTTAATTCCTCCTTCTCACTGGTCCCTTGGTTCCCGAGCATTTCTGGGAAGTTATCTTTGTCCTCTTCCGTGAAGACAGAACCAAAGTATTTGTTTAATTGCTCTGCCATTTCCTTGTTCCCCATTATAAATTCTCCCGTTTCTGACGAAAGGACTTCAAAATCCGTGCTGGCTTTCCTTAATTAATCCATACTTGTCCAAGTGAATGTTAATTTTGCCTTGAATTATTGTTTCTAAAAGTTTCCCCACCACTGAGGTTAAACTGACTGGCCTGTAGTTGCTGGGTTTATCCTTACATCCTTTCTTGAACAAGGGTTTAACATTTGCAATTCTCCAGTCCTTTGGCACCGCCCCTGTATCTAAGAAAGATTGGAAGGTTATGGCCAGTGCCTCCACAATTTCCACCCTGAATTCCCTCACATCTTCGGACGCATCCCATTCGGACCGGGTGACTTTATCTACTTTAAGTACAGCCAGCCTTTCTCGTACCTCTTCTTTATCAATTTTAAGCTCATCCAGTATCTCAACTACATCTTCTTTTACTGAGATTCTGGCAGCACCTTTTATAGGAACATAGGAACAGGAGTAGGCCATTCAGCCCCTTGTGCCTGCTCCGCCATTTGATAAGATCATGGCTGATCTGTGATCTAACTCCATATACCTGCCTTTGGCCCATATCCCTTAATACCTTTGGTTGCCAAAAAACTGTCTATCTCAGATTTAAATGTAGCAATTGAGCTAGTATCAATTGCCGTTTGCGGAAGAGAGTTCCAAACTTCTACCACCCTTTGTGTGTAGAAATGTTTTCTAATCTTGCTCCTGAAAGGTCAGGCTCTAATTTTTAGACTGTGCCCCCTACTCCTAGAATCCCCAACCAGCGGAAATAGTTTCTCTCTATCCACCCTATCTGTTCCCCTTAATATCTTATAAACTTCGATCAGATCACCCCTTAACCTTCGAAACGCCAGAGAATACAACCCCAATTTGTGTAATCTCTCCTCGTAACTTAACCCTTGAAGTCTGGGTATCATTCTAGTAAACCTACGCTGCACTCCCTCCAAAGCCAATATGTCCTTCCGAAGGTGCGGTGCCCAGAACTGCTCACAGTACTCCAGGTGTGGTCTAACCAGGGTTTTGTATAGCTGCAGCATAACCTCTGCCCCCTTGTACTCTAGTCCTCTAGATATAAAGGCCAGCATTCCATTCGCCATCTTGATTATTTTCTGCACCTGTTCATGACACTTCAATGATCCATGTACCTGAACCCCTAAATCCCTTTGTACATCCACTGTTTTTAATTTTTTACCATTTAGAAAGTACCATGTTCTATCCTTTTTTGATCCAAAGTGGATGACCTCACATTTGTCAACATTGAATTCCATTTGCCACAGTTTTGCCCATTCACCTAATCTATCAATATCGCTTTGTAATTTTATGTTTTCATCCACACTGCTTACAATGCCACCAATCTTTGTGTCATCGGCAAACTTAGATATGAGACTTTCTATGCCTTCATCTAAGTCGTTAATAAATATTGTGAATAATTGAGGCCCCAAGACAGATCCCTGCGGGACTCCACTAGTCAATGGGTACGGTAGCATAGTGGTTATGTTACTGGTCTAGTAATCCAGAGGCCTGGACTAAAATCCAGAGTCATGAGTTCAAATCCCGCCACGGCAGCTGGCGAATTAAAAAAATTCAATTAATTAATTAAATTCAATTAATTAAATAAAAAAATCTGGAATTAAAATACTAGTATCAGTAATGATGGCCATGAAACGACCGGATTGTCGTAAAAACCCATCTGGTTCACTAATGTCCTTTAGGGAAGGAAGCCTGCCGCCCTTACCCAGTCTGGCCTATATGTGACTCCAGACCCACAGCAATGTGGTTGATTCTTAATTGCCCTCTGAAATGGCCTAGCAAGCCACTCAGTTGTAAAATCTCGCTACGAAAAGTCATAATAAGAATAATACCGGACGGATCACCCGGCATCGGACCACTGGGCACCGGACACGACAAGGGCAAAACACCAAGCCCAGTCGACCCTGCAAGGTCCTCCTTACGAACATCTGGGGACTTGTGCCAAAATTGGGAGAGCTGTCCCACAGACAAGTCAAGCAACAGCCTGACATAGCCATACTCACAGAATCATATCTTTCAGCCAACGTCCCAGACTCTTCCATCACCATCCCTGGGTATGTCCTGTCCCACCGGCAGGACAGACCCACCAGAGGTGGCGGTACAGTGATATACAGTCAGGAGGGAGTGGCCCTGGGAGTCCTCAACATTGACTCTGGACCCCATGAAATCTCATGGCATCAGGTCAAACAGGGGCAAGGAAAACCTCCTGCTGATTACCACCGACCGTCCTCCCTCAGCTGATGAATCAGTCCTCCTCCATGTTGAACACCACGTGGAGGAAGCACTGAGGGTAGCAAGGGCACAAAATGTACTCTGGGTGGGGGACTTCAATGTCCATCACCAAGTGTGGCTCGGTAGCACCACTACTGACCGAGCTGGCCGAGTCCTGAAGGACATAGCTGCCAGACTGGGCCTGCGGCAGGTGGTGAGCGAACCAACACGAGGGAAAAACTTACTTGACCTCGTCCTCACCAATCTACCTGTCGCAAATGCATCTGTCCATGACAGTATTGGTAGGAGTGACCACCGCACAGTCCTCGTGGAGATGAAGTCCCGTCTTCGCACTGAGGACACCATCCAACGTGTTGTGTGGCACTACCACCGTGCTAAATGGGATAGATTCAGAACAGATCTAGCAGCTCAAAACTGGGCATCCATGAGGCGCTGTGGGCCATCAGCAGCAGCAGAATTGTATTCCAGCACAATCTGTAACCTCATGGCCCGGCATATTCCTCACTCTACCATTACCAACAAGCCAGGGGATCAACCCTGGTTCAATGAGGAGTGTAGAAGAGCATGCCAGGAGCAGCACCAGGCGTACCTAAAAATGAGGTGCCAACCTGGTGAAGCTGCAACTCAGGACTACATTCATGCTAAACAGCGGAAGCAACATGCTATAGACAGAGCTAAGCGATTCCACAACCAATGGATCAGATCAAAGCTCTGCAGTCCTGCCGCATCCAGTCGTGAATGGTGGTGGACAATTAAACAACTAACGGGAGGAGGAGGCTCTGCAAACATCCCCATTCTCAATGATGGCGGAGTCCAGCACGTGAGTGCAAAAGACAAGGCTGAAGCGTTTGCAACCATCTTCAGCCGGAAGTGCCAAGTGGATAATCCATCTCAGCCTCCTCCCGATATCCCCACCATCACGGAAGCCAGTCTTCGGCCAATTCGATTCACTCCACGTGATATCAAGAAACGGCTGAGTGCACTGGATACAGCAAAGGCTATGGGCCCCGACAACATCCCAGCTGTAGTGCTGAAGACTTGTGCTCCAGAACTAGCTGCGCCTCTAGCCAAGCTGTTCCAGTACAGCTACAACACTGGCATCCACCCGACAATGTGGAAAATTGCCCAGGTATGTCCTGTCCACAAAAAGCAGGACAAATCCAATCCGGCCAATTACCGCCCCATCAGTCTACTCTCAATCATCAGCAAAGTGATGGAAGGTGTCGTCGACAGTGCTATCAAGCGGCACTTACTCACCAATAACCTGCTCACCGATGCTCAGTTTGGGTTCCGCCAGGACCACTCGGCTCCAGACCTCATTACAGCCTTGGTCCAAACATGGACAAAAGAGCTGAATTCCAGAGGTGAGGTGAGAGTGACTGCCCTTGACATCAAGGCAGCATTTGACCGAGTGTGGCACCAAGGAGCCCTAGTAAAATTGAAGTCAATGGGAATCAGGGGGAAAACTCTCCAGTAGCTGGAGTCATACCTAGCACAAAGGAAGATGGTAGTGGTTGTTGGAGGCCAATCATCTCAGCCCCAGGGCATTGCTGCAGGAGTTCCTCAGGGCAGTGTCCTAGGCCCAACCATCTTCAGCTGCTTCATCAATGACCTTCCCTCCATCATAAGGTCAGAAATGGGGATGTTCGCTGATGACTGCACAGTGTTCATTTCCATTTGCAACCCCTCAGATAATGAAGCAGTGCGAGCCTGCATGCAGCAAGACCTGGACAACATCCAGGCTTGGGCTGATAAGTGGCAAGTAACATTCGCGCCAGATAAGTGCCAGGCAATGACCATCTCCAACAAGAGAGAGTCTAACCACCTCCCCTTGACATTCAACGGCATTACCATCGCCGAATCCCCCACCATCAACATCCTGGGGGTCACCATTGACCAGAAACTTAACTGGACCAGCCATATAAATACCATGGCTACGAGAGCAGGTCAGAGGCTGGGTATTCTGCGGCGAGTGACTCACCTCCTGACTCCCCAAAGCCTTTCCACCATCTACAAGGCACAAGTCAGGAGTGTGATGGAATACTCTCCACTTGCCTGGATGAGTGCAGCTCCAACAACACTCAAGAAGCTCGACACCATCCAAGATAAAGCAGCCCGCTTGATTGGCATCCCATCCACCACCCTAAACATTCACTCCCTTCACCACCGGCGCACTGTGGCTGCAGTGTGTACCATCCACACGATGCACTGCAGCAACTCGCCAAGGCTTCTTCGACAGCACCTCCCAAACCCGCGACCTCTACCACCTAGAAGGACAAGGGCAGCAGGTACATGGGAACAACACCACCTGCACGTTCCCCTCCAAGTCACACACCATCCCGACTTGGAAATATATCGCCGTTCCTTCATCGTCGCTGGGTCAAAATCCTGGAACTCCCTTCCGAACAGCACTGTGGGAGAACCGTCACCACACGGACTGCAGCGGTTCAAGAAGGCGGCTCAGCACCACCTTCTCGAGGGCAATTAGGGATGGGCAATAAATGCCGGCCTTGCCAGCGACACCCACATCCCGTGAACGAATAAAAAAAAAAGTTACATCCTGCCAATGTGAGTACCTACCCATTATCCCTACTCTCTGTCGCCTTTCGCTCAGCAAACTTCCTAAGTCCGTACTTTTCCCTCGATTCCATGGGCTTCTCTCTTAGCTAACAGTCTCTTTCGGTGTTCAGTCACCCTATCCTTAATTATAGACTCCAGCAATTTCCCCACAACAGATGTTAGGCCAACTGGTCTATAATTCCCCGGTTTCCCTCCCTCTCCTTTCTTAAAAAGCGGAGTGGCGTGCAATTTTCCAATCTGGAGGGACAGTTCCTGAATCTAGTGAAGTTTGAAAGATTATAGTTAGGGCATCCACAATGTGCTCACCTACTTCCTTTAAAACCCTGGGATGGAAACCATCTGGTCCTGGGGATTTGTCACTCTTCAGTGCTATTATTTTCTTCATTACTGTTGCTTTACTTATGTTAATTTTATTGAGTCCCTGTCCCCGATTCAATATTAGTTTTCTTGGGATTTCCGGCATGCTATCCTCTTTTTCTACTGTAAATACTGACGCAAAGTAATTGTTCAACATGTCCGCCATTTCCCCATTGTCAATGACAATATCCCCACTTTCAGTTTTTATGGGGCCAACACTGCTCCTGACCACCCTCTTTCTCCTAATGTAACTATAAAAGTTCTTCGTATTGGTTTTGATATCCCTTGCGAGTTTCTTTTCAAACTCTCTTTTTCTAGCTTACAATCTGTTTTGTGACCCTTTGTTGATCTTTGTATCTTTCCCATTCGCCAGGATCTGTGCCATTTTTTTCCTTTTTGTATGCCCTTTCCTTATGTCTTATACTGTCCCTTACCTCTTTAGTTGTCCATGGCTGTTTCTTTTGGCAAGTAGAGTTCTTGCCCCTCAGGGTTATAAACCGATTCTGTATCACGTTAAATGTTTCTTTTAACATTTCCCACTGATCATCAGTCGTTCTACCCATTAACAGATTTGCCCAGTTTACTGTGGACAGTCTCTGTCTCATCCCATTGAAGTCGGCCTTGCCCAAGTCTAGAATCTTAGCAGCTGATTCACTTTTTTCCCTTTCAAACACTACATTGAACTCGACCATGTTATGATCACTATTGGATAGATGTTCACGCACAGTTAAGCCGTTAACCAAATCTGGTTCATTTCTCATTACTAAATCTAGTATGGCTTGCCCCCTTGTTGCCTCCAGGACATACTGCTGCAGAAAACTATCCCGAACACACTCAAGAAATTCACTACCTTTCTGACAGTTGCTAGTCTGCTCTTCCCAATCTATGTGAAGGTTAAAGTCCCCCATTAAGACCACTATGCCTTTCTTACACGCTTGTCTAATCTCTGCATTTATACAATCTAGCACTTCAGAGCTGCTGCCAGGGCTCCTATACACAAGTCCCACTATATTCTTGGATCCTTTCCTATTTCTCAATTCAACCCATAAGGTCTCTGTTGGCTGCTTACCTCTCGTTATATCCTCCTTTATCATTGAAGTGATTTCATCTCTGATCATAAAGGCTTCTCCTCCCCCTCTTCCATTTTCCCTGCCTCTCCTGTAGACCTTGTAACCCGGTATATTTAGTTTCCAATCCTGACCATCCTGCAGCCATGTCTCCATAATAGCTATCATGTCATACCCTCCAATTTGAATTTGATCCTGGAGTTCATTTAATTTATTCCTTCTACTCCGTGCATTTGTATATAGAACTCTTAGTTGGGCCACACACCCGAGCCTGACCTTCAGCTTTGATGCTGGGTTAATCACCTTACATCTTCTAGTTTTCACTTTATCTGTAGTGCCTAAAGTACACTTTCTTTCCGCTGCTCTACGCTTTTCCTTTTCACTTGTTCTTGAACAACTGTTTGTACTATTTGTATTGTAGATTTCCCCTGGGTCTTGCCCTCTCTTGCTGCTCTCAACTTTACTCCCTTCTGACTCCCCGCTCAGGTTCCCATCCCCCTGCCACTCTAGTTTAAACCTTCCCCAACAGCACTAGCAAACCCCCCCCCACGAGGACATTGGTCCCGGTCCTGCTCGGTTGTAACCCGTCCCGCTTGTCCAGGTCCCACCTTCCCCAGAACCGGTCCCAATGTCCCAGGAATCTAAATCCCTCCCTCCTACACCATCCCTGCAGCCAAGCATTCATCCGGTCTATTCTCCTGTTCCTATACTCACTATCATGTGGCACCGGTAGTCATAGAGTCATAGAGTTATACAGCACGGATAGAGGCCCTTCGGCCCATTGTGTCCGCGCCGGCCATCAAGCCCTGTCTAATCTAATCCCATATTCCAGCATTTGGTCCGTAGCCTTGTATGCTACGGCATTTCAAGTGCTCATCCAAATGCTTCTTGAATGTTGTGAGGGTTCCTGCCTCCACAACCCTCTCAGGCAGTGAGTTCCAGACTCCAACCACCCTCTGGGTGAAAAAGTTCTTTCTCAAATCCCCTCGAAACCTCCCGCCTTTTACCTTGAATCTATGTCCCCTTGTTATAGAACCCTCAACGAAGGGAAAAAGCTCCTTAGTATCCATCCTATCTATGCCCCTCATAATTTTGTACACCTCAATCATGTCCCCCCTCAGCCTCCTCTGCTCCAAGGAAAACAAACCCAATCTTCCCAGTCTCTCTTCATAGCTGAAGCGCTCCAGCCCTGGTAACATCCTGGTGAATCTCCTCTGCACCCTCTCCAAAGCGATCACATCCTTCCTGTAGTGTGGCGACCAGAACTGCACACAGTACTCCAGCTGTGGCCTGACCAGTGTTTTATACAGCTCCATCATAACCTCCTTGCTCTTATATTCTATGCCTCGGCTAATAAAGGCAAGTATCCCATATGCCTTCTTTACCACCTTATCTACCTGTTCCGCCGCCTTCAGGGATCTGTGAACTTGCACACCAAGATCCCTCTCACCCTCTGTCTTGCCTAGGGTCTTCCCATTCATTGTGTATTCCCTTGCCTTGTTCGTCCCTCCAAAGTGCATCACCTCGCACTTTTCCGGGTTAAATTCCATTTGCCACTGTTCCGCCCATCTGACCAACCCATCTATATCGTCCTGCAGACTGAGGCTATCCTCCTCGCTATTTACCACCCTACCAATTTTTGTATCATCAGCGAACTTACTGATCATACCTTTTACATTCATATCCAAGTCGTTAATGTAGACCACAAACAGCAAGGGCCCCAGCACAGATCCCTGTGGTACCCCATTGGCCACAGGTTTCCAGTCACAAAAACAACCTTCGACCATCACCCTCTGCCTTCTGCCACTAAGCCAGTTTTGTATCCAAAGTGCCAAGGCACCCTGGACTCCATGGGCTCGTACCTTCTTGACCAGTCTCCTGTGGGGGACTTTATCGAAGGCCTTACTGAAATCCATGTATACCACATCCACTGCGTTACCCTCATCCACACGCCTAGTCACCCCCTCAAAAATTCAATCAAATTAGTCAGACATGATCTTCCCTTGACAAAGCCATGTTGACTATCCCTGATTAATCCTTGCTTCTCCAAGTAATCCTGAGATCACTACCTTTGAAGTCCTGCTTTTTAATTTATCTCCTAACTCCTTAAATTCACCTTGCAGGACCTCATCCCTTTTTTTACCTATGTCATTGGTACCGATATGGACCACGACTCCTGGCTGTTCACCCCCCCTCCAGAATGTCCTGCAGCCACTCCGCGACAACCTTGACCCTAGCACCAGGGAGGCAACATACCATCCTGGAGTCACGTTTGCGGCTGTCGAAACGCCTATCTGTTCCCCTTACAATTGAATCCCCTATCACTATAGCCCTGCCACTCTTCTTCCTCCCCTCCTGTGCAGCAGAGCCACCCGTGGTGCCCCGAACTTGGCTCTTGCTGCTTTCCCCTGATTAGCCATCTCCCTCAACAGTATCCAAAGCAGAATATCTGTTTGAGAGGGAGATGGCCCCAGGGGACTCCTGCTCTACTTGCCTAGTCCTTTTACTCTGCCATTTCCTTTCTGCCTGCGTAATCTTGACCTGCGGTGTGACCACCTCACTGAATGTGCTATCCACGATAGTCTCGGCATCACTGATGCTCCACAGCGAATCCACCCGCAGCTCCAGCTCCGAAATACGGTTAGCCAGTTGCTGCAGCTGGACACACTTCATGCACACATGGTCGCCAGGGACACTGGTAGTGTCTATGACTCCCCACGTAGTGCAGGAGGAGCATATCACGGGTGCGAGCTCTGCTGCGATGACTTGCCTTAGACTCTCAGACTCCTCCCGCTCTCGGTCTCTCCTTTTATACTCTGCTCACCTCTCGGACTCTCCTGCCTCACCTGTGACGTCGCACAGTAGTTGTCTCTTGTTGCAGGTCTGCTGCTGCTTTTATTCCCCAATCTCAGTCTTCTACGCTCAGGTCCACTGCCGCTCTGGGGAAAAAGTTCGGAAAAGCAAGGCAAAGCAGCACCTCCTTCCCCCACTTCACCGAACTCCCACACGTACCAAACTCTCAGCAGGTCACTCTGTGTTGGCCGCATTCAGTGCTAAAGACAGATTCAAAGTACTCATTTAGTACCTCGGCCGTGCCCTCTGCCTCCATGTGTAGATCTTCAATCGGCCCGACCCCTCCTCTTACTACCCATTTACTGTTTACATGTCTGTAGAAATATCTTGGATTCCCTTTTATATTGGCCGCCAGACTATTCTCATACTCTTTCTTTGCCCCTCGTATTTCCTCTTTCAGTTCCCCTTTGAACTTTCTATATTCTGTCCTGTTCTCACTTGTGTTATCAACCTGACAACTGTCATATGCCCCTTTTTTCCACTTCATCTTACTCACTATCTCTTTTGTCATCCAGGGAGCTCTGGCTTTAGTTACCCCACCTTTCTGCCTCATGGGAATATGTCTAGACTGTACCCGAACCATCTCTTTTGAGTATTTTTACTCTAGATTGCTCCTTGTCCTTTCCCATAGCTAATCTGAACCATATGATACTCTGATCGCGGTTTTCGAAATGTTCCCCCACTGACACTTACTCCACTTGACCCACCCCATTCCCCAGAACCAGATCCAGCAATGCCTCCTTCCTCGTTGGGCCAGAAATGTACTGGTCAAGAAAGTTCTTCTGAATTTGTTGAGAAATTCCTCCCCTTCTTTGCCCCTCAGACTATTACTAGCCCAGCCTATATTCGGATAGTTGAAGTCCCCCGTTATCACTACTCTGTGGCTCTTGCACCTCTCTGTAATTTCCCAGAAGATTTGTTCCTCCATATCCTTCCCACTAGTTGGTGGCCTATAGAATACACCCAGTAGTGTAATGGCACCTCTATTGTTTCTTAACTCTAACCAAATAGATTCCACCCATGGCCCCTCCAGGACATCCTCTCTCTCCAGCACTACAACATTATCTTTAAACAATACTCCCACCCTCCTCCTTTCTTTCCCTCCCTATCTTTCCTGAGCACCTTGTATCCAGGAATACTCAGAATTGTACTGTAACAGTCTCTGATTCTATACCCTGTTTCTGTACTGTAACACTCCCTGATTCTATACCCTGTTTCTGTACTGTAACACTCCCTGATTCTATACCCTGTTTCTGTACTGTAACACTCTCTGATTCTATACTCTGTTCCTGTACTGTGACACTCCCTGATTCTATACCCTGTTTCTGTACTGTAACACTCCCTGATTCTATACCCTGTTTCTGTACTGTGACACTCTCTGATTCTATACCCTGTTTCTGTACTGTAACACTCTCTGATTCTATACCATGTTTCTGTACTGTAACACTCTCTGATTCTATACCCTGTTTCTGTACTGTAACACTCTCTGATTCTATACTCTGTTCCTGTACTGTAACACTCTCTGATTCTATACCCTGTTTCTGTACTGTAACACTCTCTGATTCTATACCCTGTTTCTGTACTGTAACACTCTCTGATTCTATACCCTGTTTCTGTACTGTGACACTCCCTGATTCTATACCCTGTTTCTGTACTGTAACACTCCCTGATTCCAGACCCTGTTTCTGTACTGTGACACTCTCTGATTCTATACCCTGTTCCTGTACTGTGACACTCTCTCATTCTATACCCTGTTTCTGTACTGTGACACTCCCTGATTCTATACCCTGTTCCTGTACTGTAACACTCTCTGATTCTATACCCTGTTTCTGTACTGTAACACTCTCTGATTCTATACCCTGTTTCTGTACTGTGACACTCTCTCATTCCATACCCTGTTTCTGTACTGTGACACTCTCTCATTCTATACCCTGTTTCTGTACTGTAACACTCTCTGATTCTATACCCTGTTTCTGTACTGTGACACTCTCTCATTCTATACCCTGTTTCTGTACTGTAACACTCTCTGATTCTATACCCTGTTTCTGTACTGTGACACTCTCTCATTCTATACCCTGTTTCTGTACTGTGACACTCCCTGATTCTATACCCTGTTCCTGTACTGTAACACTCTCTGATTCTATACCCTGTTTCTGTGCTGTAACACTCTCTGATTCTATACCCTGTTCCTGTACTGTAACACTCTCTGATTCTATACCCTGTTTCTGTACTGTAACACTCCCTGATTCTATACCCTGTTTCTGTACTGTAACACTCCCTGATTCTATACCCTGTTTCTGTACTGTAACACTCTCTGATTCTATACCCTGTTTCTGTACTGTAACACTCTCTGATTCTATACCCTGTTTCTGTACTGTAACACTCTCTGTTTCTGTACCCTGTTTCTGTACTGTAACACTCTCTGATTCTATACCCTGTTTCTGTACTGTAACACTCTGTTTCTGTACCCTGTTTCTGTACTGTAACACTCTCTGTTTCTATACCCTGTTCCTGTACTGTGACACTCTCTGATTCTATACCCTGTTTCTGTACTGTAACACTCTCTGATTCTATACTCTGTTTCTGTACTGTAACACTCTCTGTTTCTGTACCCTGTTTCTGTACTGTAACACTCTCTGTTTCTGTACCCTGTTTCTGTACTGTAACACTCTCTGTTTCTGTACCCTGTTTCTGTACTATATCTCTCCCTGATTCTATACCCTGTTTCTGTACAGTAACACTCGGATACTATACCACATTTCTGTACTGTAACACTCCCTGATTCTATATGTTGTTTCTATACTGTAACATTCCCAGGTTCTATATGTTGTTTCTGCATTGTAACACTCTCGAATTTCATACCCTGTTTCTGTACTGTAACACTGATTCTATACCCTGTTTCGGTACTGTAACAGACTCTTCCATCACCATCCCTGGATATGTCCTGTCCCACCGGCAGGACAGACCCACCAGAGGTGGTGGTACAGTGGTATACAGTCAGGAGGGAGTGGCCCTGGGAGTCCTCAACATTGACTCCGGACCCATGAAATCTCCTGGCATCAGGTCAAACATGGGCAAGGAAACCTCCTGCTGATTACCACCTACCGTCCTCCCTCAGCTGATGAATCAGTCCTCCTCCATGTTGAGGAAGCACTGAGGGTAGCAAGGACACAAAATGTACTCTGGGTGGGGGACTTCAATGTCCATCACCAAGAGTGGCTCGGTAGCACCACTACTGACCGAGCTGGCTGAGTCCTGAAGGACATAGCTGCTAGACTGGGCCTGCGGCAGGTGGTGGTGAGCAAATCAACACGAGGGAAAAATCTTTTTGACCTCGTCCTCACGAATCTACCCGTCGCAGGTGCGTCTGTCCGTGAGAGTATTGGTGGGAGTGACCACCGCACAGTCCTCGTGGAGATGAAGTCCCGTCTTCGCACTGAGGACACCATCCAACGTGCTGTGTGGCACTACCACCGTGCTAAATGGGATAGATTCAGAACAGATCCAGGAGCTCAAAACTGGGCATCCATGAGGCGCTGTGGGCCATCAGCAGCAGCAGAATTGTATTCCAGCACAATCTGTAACCTCATGGCCTGGCATATTCCTCACTTTACCATTACCAACAAGCCAGGGGATCAACCCTGGTTCAATGAGGAATGTAGAAGGCCAGCACCAGGCGTACCTAAAAATGAGGTGCCAACTTGGTGAAGCTACAACACAGGACTACATGCATGCTATAGACAGAGCTAAGCGATTCCACAACCAACGAATCAGATCAAAGCTCTGCAGTCCTGCTACATCCAATCGTGAATGGTGGTGGACAGTTAAACAACTAACGGGAGGAGGAGGCTCTGCAAACATCCCCATCCTCAATGATGGCGGAGTCCAGCACGTGAGTGCAAAAGACAAGGCTGAAGCGTTTGCAACCATCTTCAGCCAGAAGTGCCGAGTGGATGATCCATCTCGGCTTCCTCCCGATATCCCCACCATCACAGAAGCCAGTCTTCAGCCAATTCGATTCACTCCACGTGATACCAAGAAACGGCTGGAGTGCATTGGATACAGCAAAGACCATAGGCCCCGACAACATCCCGGCTGTAGTGCTGAAGACTTGTGCTCCAGAACTAACCGCGCCTCCAGCCAAGCTGTTCCAGTACAGCTACAACACTGGCATCTACCCGACAAAGTGGAAAATTGCCCAGGTATGTCCTGTCCACAAAAAGCAAGTCAAATCCAATCCGACCAGTTACTGCACCATCAGTCTACTCTCAAATCAGCAAAGTGATGGAAGGTGTCGTCGACAGTGCTATCAAGCGGCACTTACTCACCAATCACCTGCTCACCGATGCTCAGTTTGGGTTCCGCCAGGACCACTCAGCTCCAGACCTCATTACAGCCTTGGTCCAAACATGGACAAAAGAGCTGAATTCCAGAGGTGAGGTGAGAGCGACTGCCCTTGACATCAAGGCAGCATTTGACCGAGTGTGGCACCAAGGAGCCCTAGTAAAATTGAAGTCAATGGGAATCAGGGGGAAAACTCTCCAGTGGCTGGAGTCATACCTAGCACAAAGGAAGATGGTAGTGATTGTTGGAGGCCAATCATCTAAGCCCCAGGACATTGCTGCAGGAGTTCCTCAGGGCAGTGTCCTAGGCCCAACCATCTTCAGCTGCTTCGTCAATGACCTTCCCTCCATCATAAGGTCAGAAATGGGGATGTTCGCTGATGACTGCACAGTGTTCAGTTCCATTCGCAACCCCTCAGATAATGAAGCAGTCCGAGCCCGCATGCAGCAAGACCTGGACAACATCCAGGCTTGGGCTGATAAGTGGCAAGTAACATAGACCATAAAGGAGGTCTATGCATGGAGGCAGAGGGGATAGCTGAGGTACTAAATGAGTACTTTGAATCTGTCTTTAGCAAGGAAAAAGATGCTACCAAATTCACAGTAAAAGAAGATGTAGTTGAGCTACTGGATGAGCTAAATACTGTGGCGACAAGAGCAGGTCAGAGGCTGGGTATTCTGCAGCGAGTGACTCACCTCCTGACTCCCCAAAGCCTTTCCACCATCTACAAGGCACAAGTCAGGAGTGTGATGGAATACTCTCCACTTGCCTGGATGAGTGCAGCTCCAACAACACTCAAGAAGCTCGACACCATCCAAGATAAAGCAGCCCGCTTGATTGATACCCATCCATCACCATAAACATTCACTCCCTTCACCACCGGCTCACTGTGACTGCAGTGTGTACCATCCACAGGATGCACTGCAGCAACTCGCCAAGGCTTCCTCGGAAGCACCTCCAAAACCCGCGACCTCTACTACCTGGAAGGGCAAGGGCAGCAGGCACATGGGAACAACACCACCTGCACGTTCCCCTCCTGACTTGGAAATATATCGCCGTTCCTTCATCGTCGCTGGGTCAAAATCCTGGAACTCCCTTCCAAACAGCACTGTGGGAGAATCGTCACCACATGGACTGCAGCGGTTCAAGAAGGCGGCTCACCACCACCTTCTCAAGGGCAATTAGGGATGGGCAATAAATGCCGGCCTCGCCAGCGACGCCCACATCCCACGAACGAATAAAAAAAAAACCCACTTTGAATCGATGCCCTGTTTCTGTACTGTAACACTCTCTGATTCTATATGTTGTCTCTGTACTATAATACTTTGATTCTATACCTTGTTTCGGTACTATAACACTCTGATTCTCTACCTTGTTTCCCTCCTGTAACACTCTGATTCTATACCCAGTTTCTGCACTGTAACACTGATTCTATACCCAGTTTCTGTACTGTAACACACTCTGATTCTATACCCTGTTTCTTCTTTTATTCATTCATGGGATGTGGGCGTCGCTGGCGAGGCCAGCATTTATTGCCCAACCCTAATTGCCCTTGAGAAGGTGGTGGCGAGCCACCTTCTTGAACTGCTGCAGTCTGTGTGGTGAAGGTTCTCCCACACCGATGTTAGAATCGTAGAAAATTTATGGCACAGAAAGAGGCTATTCGATTGGCTGAAAATGAGCCACCCAGCCTAATCCCACTTTCCAGCACTTGGTCCGTATTCCTGTAGTTTCGGTGCATCAAGAGCACATCCGTGTACTTTATAAATGTGATTAGGGTTTCTGCCTCTACCACCCTTTCAGGCAGTGAGTTCCAGACCCCCACCACCCTCTGGGTGAAAAATTTCTCCTCAGCTCCCCTCTAATCCTTCTACCAATCACTTTAAATCTATGCCCCCTGGTTATTGACTTATTCGCTAAGGGAAATAGGTCCTCCCTATCCACTCTATCTAGGCCCCTCATAATTTTATACACCTCAATCAAATCTCCCCTCAGCCTCCTCTGTTCCAAAGAAAACAACCCCAGCCTATCCAATCTTTCCTCATAGCTAAAATTCTGCAGTCCTGGCAACATCCTCGTAAATCTCCTCTGTACCCTCTCTAGTACCATTACATCCTTCCTGTAATGTGGTGACCAGAACTGTACACAGTACTCAAGCTGTGGCCTAACGAGTGTTTTATACAGTTCTAGCATAACCTCCCTGCTCTTATATTCCATGCCCCAGCTAATAGAGGAAAGTATCCCGTATGCCTCTTTAACCACCTTATCTACCTGTCCTGCTACCTTCAGGGATCTGTGGACATGCACTCCAAGGTCCCTCACTTCCTCCACACCTCTCAGTATCCCCCCATTTATTGTGTATTCCCCGTACCTTGTTTGCTCTCCCCAAATGCATTACCTCACACTTCTCTGGATTGAATTCCATTTGCCACTTTTCTGCCCACCTGACCAGTCCATTGATATCTTCCTGCAGTCTACAGCTTTCCTCCTCACTACCACCCACATGGCCAATTTTTGTATCTTCTAAAAACTTGTTAATCGTCCACACTAAATTGAAGTCCAAATCATTAATATATACCACAAAAAACAAGGGGCCTAATACTGAGCCCTGCGGGACCCCAATGGAACCAGCCTTCTGGTCACAAGAACACCCGTCGACCATTACCCTTTGCTTCCTGCCACTGAGCCAATTTTGGATCTAATTTGCCACTTTCCCTTGGATCCCATGGACTTGTACTTTTTTGACGAGTCTGCATGTGGGACCTTGTCAAAAGCCTTGCTAAAATCCATGTAGACCACATCAAACGCGTTACCCTCATCGACCCTCCTTGTTACCTCCTCAAAAAATTCATTCAAGTTAGTCAGACACGACCTTCCCTTAACAAATCCATGCTGATTGTCCTTGATTACTCCGTGCCTTTCGAAGTGACGGTTTATCTTGTCCCTCAGAATTGATTCCAGTAATTTGCCCACCTCCGAGGTTAGACTGACCGGCCTATAATTACTCGATCTATCCCCTTCTCTCTTTTTAAACAACGGTACAATGTTAGCAGTCCTCCAATCTTGCGGTACCACTTGTATCCAGAGAGGATTGGAAAATGATGGTCAGAGCCTCTGGTATTTCTTCCCTTGTTTCTTTTAACAGCCTGGGATACATTTCACCTGGGCCCGGTGATTTATCTACTTCCAAAGATGCTAATCCCCTTCATACTTCCTCTTTCACTATGTTTATCCCATCTAATATTTCACACTCCTCCTCCTTAACTAGAATCTCTGCATCGTCCCCCTCTTTTGTGAAACAGACGCAAAGTATTCATTAAGAACCATCCCCACATCTTCCGCCTCCTCACATAGTTTACTTTTTTGGTCTCTAATAGGCCCTACTCTTTCCTTAGTTATCCTCTTAATGTATTAATAAAACATCTTTGGATTTTCCTTGATTTTACTTGCCAATATTTTTTCATGTCCTCTTTGCTTTCCTAATTTCCTTCTTAATTTCTTAAGTTAGGTTGGGAGTTCCAGGATTTTAACGCAGGGACATTGAAGAAACGGTGATATTTTTCCAAGTCGGGATGGTGTGTGACTTGGAGGGGAACGTGCAGGTGGTGTTGTTCCCATGTACCTGCTGCCCTTGTCCTTCTAGGTGGTAGAGGTCGCGGGTTTGGGAGGTGCTGTCGAAGAAGCCTTGGCGAGTTGCTGCAGTGCATCTTATAGATGTTACACACTGCAGCCACAGTGTGCCGATGGTGAAGGGAGTGAATGTTTAAGGAGGTGGATGGGGTGCCAATCAAGCCGGCTCCTTTGTCCTGAAAGGTGTGGAGCTTCTTGAGTGTTGTTAGATCTGCACTCATCCAGGCAAGTGGAGAGTATTCCATCACACTCCTGACTTGTGCCTTGTAGATGGTGGAAAGGCTTTGGGGAGTCAGGAGGTGAGTCACTCGCCACAGAATACCCAGCCTCTGACCTGCTCTTGTAGCCACAGTATTTATATGGCTGGTCCAGTTATGTTTCTGGTCAATGGTGACCCCCAGGATGTTGATGGTGGGGGATTCAGTGATGGTAATGCCGTTGAATGTCAAGGGGAGGTGGTTGGACTCTCTCTTGTTGGGAGATGGCCATTGCCTGGCATTTGTCTGGCGCGAATGTTATTTGCCACTTATGAGCCCAAGCCTGGATGTTGTCCAGGTCTTGTTGCATGCGGGCACGGACTGCTTCATTATCTGAGGGGTTGCGAATGGAACTGAACACTGTGCAATCATCAGCGAACATCCCCATTTCTGACCTTATGATGGAGGGAAGGTCATTGATGAAGCAGCTGAAGATGGTTGGGCCTAGGATACTGCCCTGAGGAACTCCTGCAGCGATATCCTAGGGCTGAGATGATTGGCCTCCAACAACCACTACCATCTTCCTTTGTGCTAAGTATGACTCCAGCCACTGGAGAGTTTTCCCCCTGATTCCCATTGACTTCAATTTTACTAGTGCTCCTTGATACCACACTCGGTCAAATGCTGCCTTGATGTCAAGGGCAGTCACTCTCACCTCACCTCTGGAATTCAGCTCTTTTGTCCATGTTTGGACCAAGGCTGTAATGAGGTCTGGAGCCGAGTGGTCCTGGCAGAACCCAAACTGAGCATCGGTGAGCAGGTTATTGGTGAGTAAGTGCCGATTGATCGCACTGTCGGCGACAGCTTCCATCACTTTGCTGATGATTGAGAGCAGACTGATGGGGCGGTAATTGGCCGGATTGGATTTGTCCTGCTTTTTGTGGATAGGACATACCTGGGAAATTTTCCACATTGTCGGGTAGATGCCAGTGTTGTAGCTGTACTGGAACAGCTTGGCTAGAGGCGCAGCTAGTTCTGGTGCACAAGTGTTCAGCACTACAGCTGGGATGTTGTCGGGACCCATAGCCTTTGCTGTATCCAGTGCACTCAGCCGTTTCTTGATATCACGTGGAGTGAATCGAATTGGCTGAAGACTGGCTTCTGTGATGGTGGGGATCTGGGGTGGAGGCCGAGATGGATCATCCACTCGGCACTTCTGGCTGAAGATGGTTGCAAATGCTTCAGCCTTGTCTTTTGCACTCACGTGCTGGACTCCGTCATCATTGAGGATGGGGATGTTTACAGAGCCTCCCCCTCCCATTAGTTGTTTAATTGTCCACCACCATTCACGACTGGATGTGGCAGGACTGCAGAGCTTTGATCTGATCCGTTGGTTGTGGAATCGTTTAGCTCTGTCGGTAGCATGTTGCTTCTGCTGTTTCGCATGCATGTAGTCCTGAGTTGTAGCTTCACCAGGTTGGCACCTCATTTTTAGGTACGTCTGGTGCTGCTTCTGGCATGCTCTTCTACACTCCTCATTGAACCAGGGTTGATCCCCTGGCTTGTTGGTAATGGTAGAGTGAGGAATATGCCGGGCCAAGAGGTTACAGATTGTGGTGGAATCATAGAAAGTTAGGGTACAGAAGGAGGCCATTCGGCCCATCATGTCTATGCAGACCGAAAAAGAGCTATCCAGCTTAATCCCACTTTCCAGCACTTGATCCGTACCCCTGTTGTTTACGGCACTTCAGGTGCACATCCAGATACTTTTTAAATGAGTTGAGGGTTTCTGCCTCTACCACCCTTTGTAGCAGTGAGTTCCAGACCCCCACCACCCTCTGGGTGAAAAAAATTCTCCTCAGCTCCCCTCTAATCCTTCTACCAATTAATTTAAATCTATGCCCCCTGGTTATTAACCTCTCTGCCTGGGGAGATAGGTCCTTCCTATCCACTCTATCTAGGCCCCATAATTTTATACACCTCGTTTAAATCTCCTCGCAGCCTCCCCTGTTCCCAGCCAATCCAATCTTTCCTCACAGCTAAAATTCTCCAGTGCTGACAACATCCTCATAAATCTTCTCTGCACCCTCTCTAGTACAGTTGCATCCTTCCTGTAATGTGGTGACCTGAACTGTGCGCAGTACTCAAGCTGTGGCCTAACCAGTGTTTTATACAGTTCCAGCATAATCTCCCTGCTCTTATATTCTCCGCCTCGGCTAATAAAGGAAAGTATCACGTATGCCTTTTTAACCACCTGATCTACCTGTCCCACTGTCTTCAGGGATCTGTGGACATGCACTTCAAGGTCCCTCTCTTCCTCTACACCTCTCAGTATCCTCCCATTTATTGTGTATTCCCTTGCCTTGTTTGCCCTTCCCAAATGCATTACCTCACACTTCTCTGGATTGAATTCCATTTGTCACTTTTCTGCCCACCTGACCAGTCCATTGATATCTTCCTGCAGTCTACAGCTTTCCTCCTCACTATCAACCACACGGCCAATTTTTGTATCATCTGCAAACTTCTTAATCGTGCCCCTTATATTTTTGTCGAAATCAATAATATATACCACAAAAAGCAAGGGATCTAATACTGAGCCCTGTGGAACCCCATTGGAACCAGCCTTCCAGTCACAAAAACACCCGTCGACCATTACATTTTGCTTCCTGGCACTGAGCCAATTTTAGATCCAACTTGCCACTTTCCGTTCGATCCCATGGGCTTTTACTTTTCTGACCAGTCTGCCCAATGGGACCTTGTCAAAAGCCTTGCTAAAATCCACATAGACTACATCAAACACACTGCCCTCATCGACCCTCCTTGTTACCTCCTCAAAAAATTCAGTCAAGTTAGTCAGACACGACCTTCCCTTAACAAATCCATGCTGACTGTCCTTGATTAATCCATGCCTTTCTAAGTGGCAGTTTATCCTGTCCCTCAGAATTGTTTCCAATAATTTGCCCACCACCGAGGTTAGACTGACTGGTCTGTAATTACTCGGTCTATCCTTCGCTCCCTTTTTAAACAACGGTACAACATTAGCAGCCCTCCAATCCTCCGGCACTACGCCTGTAGCCAGAGAAGTTTGGAAAATGATGGTCAGAGCTTCCGCTATTTCCTCTCTTAATCGCCTGGGATATATTTCATCTGGGACTGGTGATTTATCTACTTTCAAAGATGCTAATCCCCTTAATACTTCCTCTCTCACGATGTTTATCCCGTCCAATATTTCACACTCCTCCTCCTTAACCACAGTCTCTGCATCGTCCTTCTCTTTTGTGAAGACAGACGAAAAGTATTCATTAAGAACCATCCCCACATCTTCCAGCTCCACACATAGGTTACCTTTTTGGACTGTAATAGGCCCTACCCTTTCCTTAATTACTCTCTTGCTCTTTATGTATTTATAAAACAACTTCAGGTTTTCCTTGATTTTACCTGCCAGTATTTTTTCATGCCATCTCTTTGCTTTCCTAATTTCCTTTCTAATTTCACCCCTGCGCTTTCTGTACTCCTCTCAGCTTTCTGTAGTATTGAACTCTTGGTGTCTGACATAAGCTTCCCTTTTTTGCCTTAACTTACCCTGTATGCTCCTTGATATCCAGGGAGCTCTAGATTTCGCAGCCCCACCCTTTTTCTTCGTGGGAGCATAGTTGCTCTGAACCCTCACTATCTCCCCTTTGAACGCTGTTCTGAGATTGTACGGGTATGGTAGCATAGTGGTTATGTTACTGGACTAATAATGAGTCATGAGTTCAAATCCTGCCACGGCAGCTCGGGAATTTAAATTCAATTAATTAAATAAAATCTGGAATAAAAAAAAGCTAGTATCAGTAATGGTGGCCATGAAACTACCTGATTGCCGTAAAAACTCATCTGGTTCACTGATGTCCTTACCCGGTCTGGCCTATATGTGACTCCAGACCCACAGCAATGTGGTTGATTCTTAATCGCCCTTTGAAATGGCCTAGCAAGACACTCAGTTGTACAATCTTGCTACAAAAAGTCATAAGAAAAAAACCGGCACCGGACACGACAAAGGAAAACCAAGCCCAGTCGAACCTGCAAAGTCGTCCTCACTAACATCTGGGGACTTGTGCCAAAATTGGGAGAGCTGCCCCACAGACGAATCAAGCAACAGCCTGACATAGCCATACTCACAGAATCATACCTTTCAGCCAACGTCCCAGACTCTTCCATCACCATCCCTGGGTATGTCCTGTCCCACCGGCAGGACAGACCCACCAGAGGTGGCGGTACAGTGATATACAGTCAGGAGGGAGTGGCCCTGGGAGTCCTCAACATTGACTCCGGACCCCATGAAATCTCATGGCATCAGGTCAAACATGGGTAAGGAAAACCACCTGCTGATTACCACCTACCGCCCTCCCTCAGCTGATGAATCAGTCCTCCTCCATGTTGAGCACCACTTGGAGGAAGCACTGAGGGTAGCAAGGGCACAGAATGTACTCTGGGTGGGGGACTTCAATGTCCATCATCGAGAGTGGCTTGGTAGCACCACTACTGACCGTGCTGGCCGAGTCCTGAAGGAAATAGCTGCCAGACTGGGCCTGCGGCAGGTGTGTGAGCGATCCAACACGAGGGAAAAACCGACTTGACCTCGTCCTCACCAATCTACCTGTTGCAAACGCATCTGTCCATGACAGTATTGGTAGGAGTGACCACCGCACAGTCCTTGTGGAGACGAAGTCACGTCTTCGCACTGAGGACACCATCCAACGAGTTGTGTGGCACTACCACCGTGCTAAATGGGATAGATTCAGAACAGATCTAGCAGCTCAAAACTGGGCATCCATGAGGCGCTGTGGGCCATCAGCAGCAGCAGAATTGTATTCCAGCACAATCTGTAACCTCATGGCCTGGCATATTCCTCACTCTACCATTACCAGCATGCCAGGGAATCAACCCTGGTTCAATGAGGAGTGTAGAAGAGCATGCCAGGAGCAGCACCAGACGTACCTAAAAATGAGGTGCCAACCTGGTGAAGCGACAACACAGGACTACATGCATGCTAAAAAGCGGAAGCAACATGCTATAGACAGAGCTAAGCGATTCCACAACCAACGGATCAGATCAAAGCTCTGCAGTCCTGCCACATTTAGTCGTGAATGGTGGTGGACAATTAAACAACTGGGGATGGGCAATAAATGCTGGCCTTGCCAGCGACGCCCACATCCCATGAACAAATAAAAAAAGAAAGTAGCTGTTTCTAGTCCACTTTTGCCAAATATTTTCTCAGCTTTGTGGAGTACAATTCTGCTGCTGCTGATGGCTCAAGGCGCCACATGAATGCCCAGTTTTGAGCTGCTAGATCTGTTCTGAATCTATGTCATTTAGCCCGGTGGTAGTGCCACACAACAGGATGGACGGTGTCCTTAGTGTGAAGACGGGAGTTTAGTCTCCACAAGGACCGTGCAGTGGTCACTCCTACCAATACTGTCATGGACAGATGCGTCTGCGACAGGTAGATTAGTGAGGACGAGGTCAAGTCGGTTTTTCCTTCGTGTTGGTTCGCTCATCACCTGCCGCAGGCCCAGTCTAGCAGCTATGTCCTCTAGGACTCGGCCCAGTCGTGGTGCTACCGAGCCACTCTTGGTGATGGACATTGAAGTCCCCCACCCAGAGTACATTCTGTGCCCTTGCGACCCTCAGTGCTTTTCAACATGGAGGAGGACTGATTCATCAACTGAGGGAGGGCGGTATGTGGTAATCAGCAGGAGGTTTCCTTGCCCATGTTTGACCTGATGCCATGAGACTTCATGGGGTCCGAAGTCAATGTTGAGGACTCCCAGGGCCACTCCCTCCTGACTGTATATCACTGTACCATCACCTCTGGTGGGTCTATCCTGCCGGTGGGACAGGACATACCCAGGGATGGTGATGGAAGAGTCTGGGACATTGGCTGAAAGATATGATTCTGTGAGTATGGCTATGTCAGGCTGTTGCTTGACTCGTCTGTGGGACAGCTCTCCCAATTTTGGCACAAGTCCCCAGATGTTAGTGAGGAGGACTTTGCAGGGTCAACTGGGCTTGGTTTGCCTTTGTCGTGTTTGGTGGTGCATCTGGTTTTATTCTTGTTATGCCTTTTTGTCACGGGATTGTAGAACTGAGTGGCTTGCTGGGCCATTTCAGAGGGCAATTAAGAATCAACCACATTGCTGTGGGTCTGGAGTCGCATATCGGCCAGACCGGGTAAGGACGACAGGTTTCCTTCCCGAAAGGACATTAGTGAATCAGATGGGTTTTTACGACAATCCGGTAGTTTCATGGCCACCATTACTGAAACTAGCTTCATTTGCCAGATTTTTAAAATTTAATGAACTAATTTAAATTCCCCAACTGCCGGAGTGGGATTTGAACTCATAACTCTGGATTACTTGTCCAGGCCTCAGGATTACTACCCCAGTGACATAACCACTATGCTACTGTGCCCTGTTTCTGTACTGTAACGCACTCTGATTCTGTAATAAAAACAGAAGATGCTGGAAATACTCAGCTAGTCAGGCAGCATCTGTGGAGAAAGAAACATAGCCAACATTTCAGGTCGATGACCCTTCGTCAGAACTGGAAGAAGTTGAAGAGGAAACAGTTTTTAAGCAAGGACAGAGCTGAGGGAGGGGAGGAAAGAACAACAGGACAGGTCTCTGATAGGTGGAGGGCAGGAGTGATTAAATGCAGACCTTCCCTTTTGTTCTTTCCTCCCCTCCCCTTCCTCCCCACTTTCCCTGGCTCCGTCCTTGCTCAAAAACTGTTTAATTTTCAGTTTCTTTCTCCACAGATGCTGCCTCACTTGCTGAGCTTCTCCAGCATTTTCTATTTTTATTTCAGATTTCCAGTATCTGCAGTATTTTACTTTTGCCTCTGATTCCATACCCTGTTTCTGTACTGTAACACTCATTGATTCTGTACCCCGTTTCTGACCTGTAATGCTCTGATTCCATACCCTGTTTCTGTATTGTAACACTCCCTGATTCTATACCCTGTTCCTGTACTGTAACGCTCTCTGATTCTATACCATGTTTCTGTACTGTAACGCTCTCTGATTCTATACCATGTTTCTGTACTGTAACGCTCTCTGATTCTATACGATGTTTCTGCACTGTAACACTCCCTGATTCTATACCATGTTTCTGTACTGTAACACTCTCTGATTCTTTACCCTGTTTCTGTACTGGAACGCTTTCTGATTCTATACCCTGTTTCTGCACTGTAACACTCTCTGATTCTATACCCTGTTTCTGTACTGTAACACTCTCTGATTCTATACCCTGTTTCTGTACTGTAACACTCTCTGATTCTATACCCTGTTTCTGTACTGTAACACTCTCTGATTCTTTACCCTGTTTCTGTACTGTAACACTCTCTGATTCTATACCCTGTTTCTGTACTGTAACGCTTTCTGATTCTCTACCCTGTTTCTGTACTGTAACACTCTGATTCTTTACCCTGTTTCTGTACTGTAACGCTCTCTGATTCTCTACCCTGTTTCTGTACTGTAACACTCTCTGATTCTTTACCCTGTTTCTGTACTGTAACACTCTCTGATTCTATACCCTGTTTCTGTACTGTAACACTCTGATTCTATACCCTGTTCCTGTACTGTAACACTCTCTGATTCTATACCCTGTTTCTGTACTGTAACGCTTTCTGATTCTATACCATGTTTCTGTACTGTAACACTCTCTGATTCTATACCCTGTTTCTGTACTGTAACGCTTTCTGATTCTATACCCTGTTTCTGTACTGTAACGCTTTCTGATTCTATACCCTGTTTCTGTACTGTAACGCTTTCTGATTCTATACCATGTTTCTGTACTGTAACACTCTCTGATTCTATACTATGTTTCTGTACTGTAACGCTTTCTGATTCTATACCCTGTTTCTGTACTGTAACACTCCCTGATTCTATACCCTGTTCCTGTACTGTAACACTCTCTGATTCTATCCCCTGTTTCTGTACTGTAACACTCTCTGATTCTATACCCTGTTTCTGTACTGTAACACTCTCTGATTCTATACCCTGTTTCTGTACTGTAACACTCTCTGATTCTATACCCTGTTTCTGTACTGTAACACTCTCTGATTCTGTACCCTCTTTCTGTACTGTAACACTCTCTGATTCTATACCCTGTTTCTGTACTGTAACACTCTCTGATTCTATACCCTGTTCCTGTACTGTAACACTCTCTGATTCTATACCCTGTTTCTGTACTGTAACACTCTCTGATTCTATACCCTGTTCCTGTACTGTAACACTCTCTGATTCTATACCCTGTTTCTGTACTGTAACACTCTCTGATTCTATACCCTGTTTCTGTCCTGTAACACTCTCTGATTCTATACCCTGTTTCTGTACTGTAACACTCTCTGATTCTATACCCTGTTTCTGTACTGTAACACTCTCTGATTCTATACCCCGTTTCTGTACTGTAACACTCTCTGATTCTATACCCTGTTTCTGTACTGTAACACTCTCTGATTCTATACCCTGTTTCTGTACTGTAACACTCTCTGATTCTCTACCCTGTTTCTGTACTGTAACACTCTGATTCTTTACCCTGTTTCTGTACTGTAACACTCTCTGATTCTATACCCTGTTTCTGTACTGTAACGCTTTCTGATTCTCTACCCTGTTTCTGTACTGTAACACTCTGATTCTTTACCCTGTTTCTGTACTGTAACGCTCTCTGATTCTCTACCCTGTTTCTGTACTGTAACACTCTCTGATTCTTTACCCTGTTTCTGTACTGTAACACTCTCTGATTCTATACCCTGTTTCTGTACTGTAACACTCTGATTCTATACCCTGTTCCTGTACTGTAACACTCTCTGATTCTATACCCTGTTTCTGTACTGTAACGCTTTCTGATTCTATACCATGTTTCTGTACTGTAACACTCTCTGATTCTATACCCTGTTTCTGTACTGTAACGCTTTCTGATTCTATACCCTGTTTCTGTACTGTAACGCTTTCTGATTCTATACCCTGTTTCTGTACTGTAACGCTTTCTGATTCTATACCATGTTTCTGTACTGTAACACTCTCTGATTCTATACTATGTTTCTGTACTGTAACACTCTCTGATTCTATACCCTGTTTCTGTACTGTAACGCTTTCTGATTCTTTACCCTGTTTCTGTACTGTAACACTCTCTGATTCTATACCCTGTTCCTGTACTGTAACACTCTCTGATTCTATCCCCTGTTTCTGTACTGTAACACTCTCTGATTCTATACCCTGTTTCTGTACTGTAACACTCTCTGATTCTATACCCTGTTTCTGTACTGTAACACTCTCTGATTCTATACCCTGTTTCTGTACTGTAACACTCTCTGATTCTGTACCCTCTTTCTGTACTGTAACACTCTCTGATTCTATACACTGTTCCTGTACTGTAACACTCTCTGATTCTATACCCTGTTTCTGCACTGTAACACTCTCTGATTCTATACCCTGTTCCTGTACTGTAACACTCTCTGATTCTATACCCTGTTTCTGTACTGTAACACTCTCTGATTCTATACCCTGTTCCTGTACTGTAACACTCTCTGATTCTATACCCTGTTTCTGTACTGTAACACTCTCTGATTCTATACCCTGTTTCTGTCCTGTAACACTCTCTGATTCTATACCCTGTTTCTGTACTGTAACACTCTCTGATTCTATACCCTGTTTCTGTACTGTAACACTCTCTGATTCTATACCCCGTTTCTGTACTGTAACACTCTCTGATTCTGTACCCTGTTTCTGTACTGTAACACTCTCTGATTCTATACCCTGTTTCTGTACTGTAACACTCTCTGATTCTATACCCTGTTTCTGTACTGTAACACTCCCTGATTCTATACCCTGTTTCTGTACTGTAACACTCTGATTCTATACCCTGTTTCTGTACTGTAACACTCTCTGATTCTGTACCCTGTTTCTGTTCTGTGACTCTCTGATTCTATACCCTGTTTCTGTACTGTAACACTCCCTGATTCTATACCCTGTTTCTGTACTGTAACACTCTCTGATTCTATACCCTGTTTCTGTACTGTAACACTCTCTGATTCTATACCCTGTTCCTGTACTGTAACACTCTCTGATTCTATACCCTGTTTCTGTACTGTAACACTCTCTGATTCTATAACCTGTTTCTGTACTGTAACACTCTCTGATTCTTTACCCTGTTCCTGTACTGTAACACTGACTATATACTTCGTTTGTGGTGCGATGGGAGTTGGGGTTGCATTTGGATGTAAATGAAGGAACGGTGAGTGACTGGTTGACACTAAATTGAATTGACTGCTGTTCTCACCTGTTCTTTCAGGGACATACAGCCATGCTGAATAGTGGCGTCTGGCATCCGAAAATCAAGGAGGAATTTGTGACCTGCTCAAATGACGGGTAGGAATATTCTGGAAACAGAAAATCCCAGAAATACACAGCAGGTCAGTCAGCAACTGTAAAGAGAAAAGGGAATCAACCTAAAACTAAAGCTCCCTCTTCTCTTCACAGGTCCTCACCACCCACTGTGTATCTCCAGCACGTTTTGTGTCTGGGATCATAATTTACATACAGCACGGTAATAGTACGGTATTAGTTGGGATCGGACTAAGAGAGAGTACAAGAAAGTCTAAGACTGGTTTGCAGTGCATGTGTGTAAACGCACAAAGTGTGGTAAACAAGGTTGGTGAGCTGCAGGCACAAATAGTCACATGGGAATATGATGTCATGGCGATAACGGAGACATGGCTCAAAAAAGGGCAGGATTGGGTACTAAATATTCCTGGATACAGGGTGTTCAGGGAAGATAGGGAAGGAAAGAAAGGAGGAGGTGTAGCAGTATTGATTAAGGAGAATATTGCAGTGCTGGAGAGAGAGGATGTCCTGGAGGGGTCAAGGACAGAATCTATTTGGTTAGAGTTGAGAAATAAAAGAGGTGCATTTACACTACTGGGTGTATTCTATAGGCCACCAACTAGTGGGAAGGAGATAGAGGAGCAAATTTACAGGAAAATTACAGAGAGGTGCAGAAGCGATAGAGTCGTGGTAACAGGGGATTTCAACTATCCTAATATAGACTGGGATAACAATAATAATATAAAGGGGGGGAATTTTTGAAATGTGTCCAGGAAAGTACAAACAAAAGAGTGCACTAACAAATTGGGTCCGGGTAAGAAAAAATGGTAATAAGACAAATAGGGCCATTGTACAAAAAAATGTTAAGATGTCTAAAAATGTTCAAAAGACAAATCTAAAGGCCCTGTATCTGAATGCACGAAGCATTGGTAATAAGGTAGACAAATTAACAGCGCAAATAGATGTAAACGGACACGATATAATTGCGATTACAGAGACAAGGCTGCAGGGTGACCAAGGCTGGGAGCTGAATATCCAAGGGTATTCGATATCTCGGAAGGACAGGCAAAAAGGAAAAGGAGGTGGGGTGGCATTGTTAGTAAAGGATGAAATCAGAGCAATAGTGAGAAAGGATATTGGCTCTGAAAATCAAGATGTGGAATCAGTCTGGGTGGAGTTAAGAAGCACCAAGGGCAGAAAACACTGGTGGGAGTTGTCGACAGACCTCCAAACAGTAGTGGTAATGTAGGGGACGGCATCAAACAGGAAATTAGAGATGCATGTAACAAGGGTACGACAGTAATCATGGGTGACTTTAATCTGCATATAGACTGGCCAAACCAAATTAGCAATAATACTGTGGAGGAGGAATTCCTGGAGCGTGTATGAGATTTTTTTTAGACCAGTACGTTGAGCCAACCAGGGAGCAGGCTATCCTAGACTCGGTATTGTGCAATGAGAAGGGGTTAATTAATAATCTTGTGCAGGGTCCTTTTGGGAAGAGTAACCGTAACATGATAGAATTCTTCATTAAGATGGAAAGTGAAGTAGTCCAATCCGAAACTAGGGTCCTAAAACTAAACAAAGGAAACTACGAAGGTATGAGGAGTGA
Organism: Heptranchias perlo; assembly: GCF_035084215.1. NCBI lineage: Eukaryota > Metazoa > Chordata > Chondrichthyes > Hexanchiformes > Hexanchidae > Heptranchias > Heptranchias perlo. Next base: position 133,891 of record NW_027139378.1, read on the forward strand.
GTTGGCTCTGATAGATTGGGGAGTTTCATTAAAAGGCATGACGATGGATAGGCAATGGCTAACGTTTAAGGAACAAATGCATGAATTGCAACAGTTATACATTCCTTTCTGGTGCAAAAACACAAGAGGATAAACGGCCCAACCATGGCTAACAAAAGAAATTAAGGATAGTATTAGATCCAAAGAGGAGTCATATAAAGTTGCCAGAAAACGTAGAAAACCTGAGGATTGGGAGCAGTTTAAAATTCAGCAAAAAGGCACCAGGAGATTGATTAAGAGGGGAAAAATAGAGTATGAGAGTAAACTTACAAGGAACATAAAAGTGGACTGTAAAAGCTTCTACAAGTATGCAGAATAAAAGGAAAAAGATTAGTGAAGACAAATGTAGGTCCCCTACAGTCAGAAACTGAAGAATTTATAATGGGGAACAAGGAAATGGCAGTGCAATTTTTTTTTATTCGTTCATGGGAAGTGGGCGTTGCTGGCAAGGCCAGCATTTATTGCACATCCCTAATTGCCCTTGAGAAGGTGGTGGTGAGCTGCCTTCTTGAACCGCTGCAGTCCGTGTGGTGACGGTTCTCCCACAGTGCTGTTAGGAAGGGAGTTCCAGGATTTTGACCCAGCGACAATGAAGGAACGGCGATATATTTCCAAGTCAGGATGGTGTGTGACTTGGAGGGGAACGTGCAGGTGGTGTTGTTCCCATGTGCCTGCTGCCCTTGTCCTTCTAGGTGGTAGAGGTCGCGGGTTTGGGAGGTGCTGTCGAAAAAGCCTTAGCGAGTTGCTGCAGTGCGTCTTGTAGATGGTACACACTGCAGCCACTGTGCGCCGGTGATGAAGGGAGCGAATGTTTAGGGTGGTGGATGGGGTGCCAATCAAGCGGGCTACTTTGTCCTGGCTTCTTGCGTGTTGGAGCTGCACTCATCCAGTCAAGTGGAGAGTATTCCATCACACTCCTGAATTGTGCCTTGTAGATGGTGGAAACACTTTGGGGAGTCAGGAGGTGAGTCACTCAATGCAGAATAGCCAACCTCTGACCTGCTCTTGTAGCCACAGTATTTATGTGGTTGGTCTGGTTAAGTTTCTGGTCAATGGTGACCCCCAGGATGTTGATGGTGGGGGATTCGGCGATGGTAATTCCGTTGAATGTCCAGGGGAGGTGGTTAGACTCTCTCTTGTTGGAGATGGTCATTGCCTGGCACTTGTCTGGCGCGAATGTTACTTGCCACTTATCAGTTCAAGCCTAGATGTTGTCCAGGTCTTGCTGCATGAGGGCACGGACTGCTTCATTATTTGAGGTGTTGCGAATGGAACTGAACACTGCAATCATCAGCGAACATCCCCATTTCTGACCTTATGATGGAGGGAAGGTTCTGTCTTCACGGAAGAGTACACAAATAACTTCCCAGAAATGCTAGGGAACCAAGGGTCCAGTGAGAAGGAGGAATTAAAAGAAATTAGTATTCGTAAAAAAATCGTGCTGGATAAATTACTGGGACTGAAAGCCGATAAATCCCCAGGGCCTGATAATCTGCATCCCAGAGTAGTAAAGGAGGTAGCCATGGAAATAGTGGATGCATTGGTTGTCATCTTCCAAAATTCTATAGATTATGGGACAGTTCCTGCAGATTGGAGGGTGGCAAATGTCACCCCACTATATAAAAAAGGAGGGAGAGTGAAAACAGGGAACGACAGACTGGTTAGCCTAACATCAGTAGGAGGGAAAATGCTAGAGTCTATTATAAAGGATGTGATAACAGGACACTTAGAAAATATCAACAGGATTAGACAAAATCAACATGGATTCATGAAAGGGAAATCATAGAATCATAGAATCATAGAAGTTACAACATGGAAACAGGCCCTTCGGCCCAACATGTCCATGTCGCCCAGTTTATACCACTAAGCTAGTCCCAATTGCCTGCACTTGGCCCATATCCCTCTATACCCATCTTACCCATGTAACTGTCCAAATGCTTTTTAAAAGACAAAATTGTACCCGCCTCTACTACTGCCTCTGGCAGCTCGTTCCAGACACTCACCACCCTTTGAGTGAAAAAATTGCCCCTCTGGACCCTTTTGTATCTCTCCCCTCTCACCTTAAATCTATGCCCCCTCGTTATAGACTCCCCTACCTTTGGGAAAAGATTTTGACTATCGACCTTATCTATGCCCCTCATTATTTTATAGACTTCTATAAGATCACCCCTTAACCTCCTAAGCTCCAGGGAAAAAAGTCCCAGTCTGTCTAACCTCTCCCTGTAAGTCAAACCATCAAGTCCCGGTAGCATCCTAGTAAATCTTTTCTGCACTCTTTCTAGTTTAATAATATCCTTTCTATAATAGGGTGACCAGAACTGTACACAGTACTCCAAGTGTGGCCTCACCAATGCCCTGTACAACTTCAACAAAACCTACTGGAGTTTTTTGAGGATGTAACTGGTAGGATAGATAAGGGAGAACCAGTGGATGTGGTTTATTTGGATTTTCAGAAGGCCTTTGATAAAGTCCCACATAAGAGGTTGGTGTGCAAAATTAAAGCACATGGGATTGGGGGGAATATACTGGCATGGATTGAAAATTGGTTAACAGACAGGAAACAGAGAGTAGGAATAAACGGGTCTTTTTCGGGGTGGCAGGCAGTGACTAGTGGGGTACCACAGGGATCAGTGCTTGGGCCCCAGCTATTCACAATATATATCAATGATTTGGGTGAGGGAACCAAATGCAATATTTCAAAGTTTTCTGACGACACAAAACTAGGTGGGATTGTGAGTTGTGAGGAGGATGCAAAGAGGCTTCAAGGCGATTTAGACAAGTTGAGTGAGTGGGCAAATACATGGCAGATGCAGTATCATGTGGATAAATGTGAAGTTATCCACTTTGGAAGGAAAAACAGAAAGGCAGAGTATTATTTAAATGGTGATAGATTGGGAAATGTTGATGTACAAAGGGACCTGGGTGTCCTTGTACACCAGTCACTGAAAGCAAATATGCAGGTGCAGCAAGCAGTTAGGAAGGCAAATGGTATGTTGGCCTTCATTGCAAGAGGATTTGAGTACAGGAGCAAGGATGTCCTACTGCAGTTATACAGGGCCTTGGTGAGACCACACCTGGAGTATTGTGTGCAGTTTTGGTCTCTTTCCCAAAGAAAGGATATACTTGCCATCGAGGGAGTGCAGCAAAGGTTCACCAGACTGATTCCTGGGATGGCAGGACTGTTGTATGAGGAGAGATTGGGTCGACTCGGCCTGTATTCACTCGAGTTTAGAAGAATGAGAGGGGATCTCATCGAAACATATAAAATTCTGACAGGGCTAGACAGACTGGATTCAGAGAGGATGTTTCCCCTGGCTGGGGGGGTCCAGAACGAGGGGTCACAGTCTCAGGATACGGGGTAGGACATTTCGGACTGAGATGAGGAGAAATTTCTTGACTCAGATGGTGGTGAACCTGTGGAATTCTCTATCACAGAAGGCTGTGGAGGCCAAGTCACTGAATATATTTAAGAAGCAGACAGATATATTTCTGCACTCAGAAGGTGCCAAGAGGTATGGGGAGAGAGTGGGAATATGGTCTTGAGATAGAGGATCAGCCAATGGCGGAGCAGGCTCGAAGGGCCGAATGGCCTACTCCTGCTCCTATTTTCAATATTTCTATAACTTTCTTAACTGGTACGTTTCCGGCCCAATGAGGAAGGAGGCATTGCTGGACTTGGTTCAAGGGAATGATGTGGGCCAAGTGCAGCAAGTGTCAGTGGGGGAGCATTTAGAGAGCAGTGATCATCGTATCATAAGGTTTAGAATAGCTATGGAAAAGGACACGGTCTGCTCTAAAATAAAAATACTCAATTGGAGGTGGGCCAGTTTCAATGGGATGAGAACAGATCTGGCCCGGGTAAATTGGAGTCAAAGATTGGCAGGGCAAAACTGTAATTCAACAATGGGCGGCCTTTAACGAGGAGACGGTTCGGGTTCTGCCCACGAAGCAGAAAGGTAGGGAAACTGAAGTCAGAGCTCCCTGGATGACAAAAGAGATAGTGAGTAAGATGAAACGGTTAAAAAAGGGGTGTGTGACAGATGTCAGGTTGATAACACAAGTGAGAACCAGGCAGAATATAGAAAGTTCAGAGGGGAAGTGAAAAAGGAAATAAGAGAGAGTATGAGAATAGACTGGCGGCCAACATAAAAGGGAATCCCTAAAGTCTTCTACAGACATGTAAACAGTAAACGGGCAGTAAGAGGAGGGGTGGCGCCTATTAGAGACCATAAAGGAGATCTACTCATGGAGGCAGAGGGGATGGCTGAGGTACTAAATGAGTACTTTGAATCTGTCTTTACCAAGGAAGAAGATGCTGCCAGAGTTTCAGTAAAGGAAAACATAGCTGAGATACTGGATGGGCTAAAAATTGATGAAGAAGAGGTACTTTAAAGGCTAGCTGTACTTAAAGTGGATAATTCACCCGGTCCGGATGGGATGCATCCTAGGTTGATGAGGGAAGTGCAAGATCTCATAAAAAAGATTCAGAGTATGGTGGTATGGTAATTTTAGGTGAACTTTATTACAGTACTTCAGTCATGGTGGTCAACAACAAACTGAACTGAGGAAAAGTTTTTTAGAACAAAAGATTCAATGGAGAATACAGTTCACATACCATTGGCTTACCAATGTCAGGTGATCTGCATTGTCATGCTGTGATTGGTCCTGCACATACACAGCTTGACTGCTGACAGTGATTGCTCCCTCTGCCGCCACTTGGTGTCACATTGCGTAATAGCCGAACATCGAGTTCAGCAAAAATTCAAACTCTATTATTAATCAGTCCCAGTGACAGCTAATAGTTCTCTATCAGAAGGAAGGGTGGAAATTGCGGAGGTACTGGCCATAATCTTCCAAACATCCGTAGATACGGAGGTGGTGCCAGAGGACTGGAGAATTGCAAATGTTGCACCCTTGTTCGAAAAAGGTGTAAAGATAAACCCAGCAACTACAGGCCAGTCAGTTTAACCTCAGTGGTGGGAAACTTTGAGAAACGATAATCTGGGACAGTCCTGTCCACAAAAAGCAGGACAAATCCAATCCGGTCAATTACCGCCCCATCAGTCTACTCTCAATCATCAGCAAAGTGATGGAAGGTGTCGTCGACAGTGCTATCAAGCGGCACTTACTCACCAATAACCTGCTCACCGATGCTCAGTTTGGGTTCTGCCAGGACCACTCGGCTCCAGACCTCATTACAGCCTTGGTCCAAACATGGACAAAAGAGCTGAATTCCAGACGTGAGGTGAGAGTGACTGCCCTTGACATCAAGGCAGCATTTGACCGAGTGTGGCACCAAGGAGCCCGAGTAAAATTGAAGTCAATGGGAATCAGGGGGAAAACTCTCCAGTGGCTGGAGTCACACCTAGCACAAAGGAAGATGGTAGTGGTTGTTGGAGGCCAATCATCTCAGCCCCAGGGCATTGCTGCAGGAGTTCCTCAGGGCAGTGTCCGAGGCCCAACCATCTTCAGCTGCTTCATCAATGACCTTCCCTCCATCATAAGGTCAGAAATGGGGATGTTCGCTGATGACTGCACAGTGTTCATTTCCATTCGCAACCCCTCAGATAAAGAAGCAGTCCGAGCCTGCATGCAGCAAGACCTGGACAACATCCAGGCTTGGGCTGATAAGTGGCAAGTAACATTCGCGCCAGATAAGTGCCAGGCAATGACCATCTCCAACAAGAGAGAGTCTAACCACCTCCCCTTGACATTCAACGGCATTACCATCGCCGAATCCCCCACCATCAACATCCTGGGGGTCACCATTGACCAGAAACTTAACTGGACCAGCCATATAAATACCGTGGCTACGAGAGCAGGTCAGAGGCTGGGTATTCTGCGGCGAGTGACTCACCTCCTGACTCCCCAAAGCCTTTCCACCATCTACAAGGCACAAGTCAGGAGTGTGATGGAATACTCTCCACTTGCTTGGATGAGTGCAGCTCCAACAACACTCAAGAAACTAGACACCATCCAGGACAAAGCAGCCCGCTTGATTGGCACCCCATCCACCACCCTAAACATTCACTCCCTTCACCACGGGCGCACTGTGGCTGCAGTGTGTACCACCCACAGGATGCACTGCAGCAACTCGCCAAGGCTTCTTCGACAGCACCTCCCAAACCCACGACCTCTACCACCTAGAAGGACAAGAGCTGCAGGTACATGGGAACAACACCACCTGCACGTTCCCCTCCAAGTCTGACACCATCCTGACTTGGAAATATATCGCCGTTCCTTCATCGTCGCTGGGTCAAAACCCTGGAACTCCCTTCCTAACAGCACTGTGGGAGAACCTTCACCACACGGACTGCAGCTGTTCAAGAAGGCAGCTCACCACCACCTTCTCAAGGGCAATTAAGGATGGGCAATAAATGCTGGCCTCGCCAGCGATGCCCACATCCCGTGAATGAATAAAAAAAAAATTAACAGTCACTTGGATGAGTGTGGATTGATTAGGGAAAGCCAGCACGGATTTGTTAAAGGCAAATCGTGTTTAACTAACCTGATGATAGGGTTTTTTGATGAGGTCACAGAGAGGGTAGATTTGGGCAGTGCAGTTGATGTGGTGTGTATGGACTTTCAAAAGACGTTTGATAAAGTGCCGCATGGTAGGCTTATCTTGAAGATTGCGGCCCATGAAATAAAGGGGACAGTAGCAACATGGATACAGAATTGGCTAAGGGACAGGAAACAGAGAGCAGAGGAGACCGGGTGTTTTTCAGACTGGAGGGAGGTGTACAGTGGTGTTCCCCAGGGGTCAGTGCTGGGGCCACTGCTTTTCTTGATATATATTAATGATTTGGACTTGGGTGTACAGGGCACAATTTCCAAATTTGCAGATGACACAAAACTTGGAAGTGTAGTAAACAGTGAGGAGGATAGTGATAGACTTCAAGAGGACATAGACAGGCTGGTGGAATGGACGGACACGTGACAGATGAAATTTAACGCAGAAAAATGCGAAGTGATACATTTCGGGAGGAAGAACGAGGAGAGGCAATATAAACTAGAGGGCACAACTCTAAAAGGGGTACAGGAAGAGAGAGATCTGGGGGTTTATGTGCACAAATCGTTGAAGGTGGCAGGGCAGATTGAGAAAGTGGTTAAAAAAGCATACGGGGTCCTCGGCTTTATAAATAGAGGCATAGAATACAAAAGTATGGAAGTCATGATGAACCTTTATAAAACACTGGTTCGGCCACAACTGGAGTATTGTATCCAGTTCTGGGCACCGCACTTTAGGAAAGATATGAAGTCCTTAGAGAGGGTGCAGAAGAGATTTACTAGAATGATTCCAGGGATGAGGGACTTTAGTTACATGGATAGACTGGAGAAGCTGGGGTTGTTCTCCTTGGAACAGAGATGGTTGTGAGGAGATTTGATCGAGGTATTCAAAATCATGGAGGGTCTAGACAGAGTGGATAGAGAGAAACTGTTCCCATTGGCAGAAGGGTCAAGGACCAGAGGACATAGCTTTAAGGTGATTGGCAAAAGAACCAAACGTGACATGAGGAAAAACTTTTTTATACAGCGAGTGGTTAGGATCTGGAATGCACTGCCCGAGGGGATGGTGGAGGCAGATTCAATCATGGCCTTGAAAAGGGCTCTGGATAAGTACTTGCAAGGAAAACATGTGCAGGGCTACGGGGATAGGGCAGGGCAGGGGACTAGCTGGATTGCTCTTCTATTGATTCGGCACGGACTCGATGGGCTGAATGACCATCTTCCATGTTGTAACCTTTCTATGGTTCTAGGGTGTGGGGTTAGAGAGAGTGGTGTGTCTGATCAATGAGGATAGCACGTTTGATGTCGTGTACATGGATTTTAGCAAGGCTTTTGACAAGGTCCCTCATGGCAGACTGGTTAAAAAAGTACAAGCCCATGGGATCCAAGGGAGAGTGGCTAGTTGGATCTAAAATGGGCTCAGCAGCAGGAAGCCAAGGGTAATGGTCTGGTGTTTTTGTGACTGGAAGGCTGTTTCCAGTGGGGTGCCGCAGGGCTCAGTACTCGGTCCCCTGCCTTTTGTGGTATATATTAATGATATATGTAAATATATCTAAATGTAAGGGGCATGAATAAGCAGTTTGCAGATGATACAATAATTGGCTATGTGGTTGACAGTGAAGAGGAAAGCTGTTCGCTGCAGGAAGATATCAATGGACTCTTCAGGTGGGCAGAAAAGTGACAAATGGAATTCAATCCAGAGAAGTGTGAGGTAATGCACTTGGGGAGGGCAAACAAGGCACGGGGAATACACAATAAATGGGAGGATACTGAGAGGTGTAGAGGAACAGAGGGACCTTGGAGTGCATGTCTGCAGATCCTTGAAGGTAGCAGGACAGGTAGATAAGATCGGAGCAATGGGAGTCTTTCAGAAGGGAGATTGAGACCATACAATGGCAACATGTTCCCGTAAAGGTCAAGGGTGGTTCCAAGAACTCCAGGGAACCTTGGATGTCAGGGGATATACGAGAATGGATTAGGAAAAAAGGGAGGGCTTTTGGCAGATACAAAAGGCTAAAGACGGAGGAAGCCCTAGAGGAGTACAAAAAGTGCAGGGGGATACTTAAAAAAGAAATTAGGAGATCAAGGAGGGGCCATGAAATAACACTGGTGAGCAAAATAAAGGAAAATCCTAAGATGTTTTATAAGTATATTAAGGGTAAGAGGATGACTAGGGAAAAAATAGGGCCCATTAGGGACAAAAATGGCAATCTGTGTGTGGAGCCGGCAGATGTAGGAGGGGTTCTAAATGAATTTTTTGCATCTGTTTTCACTATGGAGAAGGACGATGTAGACATAGAAATACGGCAGGGGGACTGTGATATACTCGAACATATTAACATCGAGCGGGAGGAGGTATTGGCGGTTTTAGCAGGCCTAAAAATGGATAAATCCCCAGGCCCGGACGAAATGTATCCCAGGCTACTGTGTGAGGCAAAGGAGGAGATTGCGGGGGCTCTGACACATATATTCAGAACCTCTCTGGCCACAGGGGATGTGCCAGAGGACTGGAGAACCGCTAATGTAATACCAATATTCAAGAAGGGGAGTAGGGAAAAACCGGGGAACTACAGGCCAGTGAGCCTAACATCAGTGGTAGGAAAATTATTGGAAAAAATTCTGAAGGACAAAATTAGTCTCCACTTGGAGAAGCAAGGATTAATCAGGGATAGTCAACATGGCTTTGTCAAGGGAAGATCATGTCTGACTAATTTGATTGAATTTTTTGAGGGGGTGACTAGGCGTGTGGATGAGGGTAACGCAGTGGATGTGGTATACATGGATTTCAGTAAGGCCTTCGATAAAGTCCCGCACAGGAGACTGGTCAAGAAGGTACGAGCCCATGGAATCCAGGGTGCCTTGGCACTTTGGATACAAAACTGGCTTAGTGGCAGAAGGCAGAGGGTGATGGTCGAAGGTTGTTTTTGTGACTGGAAGCCTGTGGCCAGTGGGGTACCACAGGGATCGGTGCTGGGTCCCTTGCTGTTTGTGGTCTACATTAACGACTTGGATATGAATGTAAAAGGTATGATCAGTAAGTTTGCTGATGATACAAAAATTGGTAGGGTGGTAAATAGCGAGGAGGATAGCCTCAGTCTGCAGGACGATATAGATGGGTTGGTCAGATGGGCGGAACAGTGGCAAATGGAATTTAACCCGGAAAAGTGCGAGGTGATGCACTTTGGAGGGACTAACAAGGCAAGGGAATACACAATGAATGGGAAGACCCTAGGCAAGACAGAGGGTGAGAGGGATCTTGGTGTGCAAGTTCACAGATCCCTGAAGGCGGCGGAACAGGTAGATAAGGTGGTAAAGAAGGCATATGGGATACTTGCCTTTATTAGCCGAGGCATAGAATATAAGAGCAAGGAGGTTATGATGGAGCTGTATAAAACACTGGTTAGGCCACAGCTGGAGTACTGTGTGCAGTTCTGGTCGCCACACTACAGGAAGGATGTGATCGCTTTGGAGAGGGTGCAGAGGAGATTCACCAGGATGTTACCAGGGCTGGAGCGCTTCAGCTATGAAGAGAGACTGGGAAGATTGGGTTTGTTTTCCTTGGAGCAGAGGAGGCTGAGGGGGCCATGATTGAGGTGTACAAAATTATGAGGGGCACAGATAGGATGGATACTAAGGAGCTTTTTCCCTTCGTTGAGGGTACTATAACAAGGGGACATAGATTCAAGGTAAAAGGCGGGAGGTTTAGAGGGGATTTGCGAAAGAACTTTTTCACCCAGAGGGTGGTTGGAGTCTGGAACTCACTGCCTGAAAGGGTTGTGGAGGCAGGAACCCTCACAACATTCAAGAAGCATTTGGATGAGCACTTGAAATGCCATAGCATACAAGGCTACGGACCAAATGCTGGAATATGGGATTAGAGTAGACAGGGCTGATGGCCGGCGCGGACACGATGGGCCGAAGGGCCTCCATCCGTGCTGTATAACTCTATGACTCTATGACTCTATAAGATGGTTAAAAAGGCAGATGGGATACTTTCCTTTATTAGCCGAGGCATAGAATATAAGATCAGGGAAGTTTTTTTTAATTCATTCATGGGATGTGGGCGTCGCTGGCGAGGCCGGCATTTATTGCCCATCCCTAATTGCCCTTGAGAAGGTGGTGGTGAGCCGCCTTCTTGAACCGCTGCAGTCCGTGTGGTGAAGGTTCTCTCACAGTGCTGTTAGGAAGGGAGTTCCAGGATTTTGACCCAGCGACGATGAAGGAACGGCGATATATTTCCAAGTCGGGATGGTGTGTGACTTGGAGGGGAACGTGCAGGTGGTGTTGTTCCCATGTGCCTGCTGCTCTTGTCCTTCTAGGTGGTAGAGGTCGCGGGTTTGGGAGGTACTGTCGAAGAAGCCTTGGCGAGTTGCTGCAGTGCATCCTGTGGATGGTACACACTGCAGCCACTGTGCGCCGGTGGTGAAGGGAGTGAATGTTTAGGGTGGTGGATGGGGTGCCAATCAAGCGGGCTGCTTTATCTTGGATGGTGTCGAGCTTCTTGAGTGTTGTTGGAGCTGCACTCATCCAGACAAGTGGAGAGTATTCCATCACACTCCTGACTTGTGCCTTGTCGATGGTGGAAAGGCTTTGGGGAGTCAGGAGGTGAGTCACTCGCCGCAGAATACCCAGCCTCTGACCTGCCAGAACTGCATAAAACACTAGTTAGGCCTCAGCTTGAGTACTGCATACAGTTCTGGTCACTACATAACAGGAAAGATGTGATTTTACCAGAGAGAGTACAGAGGAGATTTACGAGGATGTTGCCAGGGCTGGAGAATTTTAGCTATGAGGAAAGATTGGACAGGCTGGGGCTGTTTTCATTGGAACAAAGGAGGCTGAGGGGAGATTTAATTGAGGTGTATAAAATTATGAGGGGCCGAGATGGAGTGGATAGGAAGGACCGATTTCCCTTAGCGGAGGGGTCAATAACCAGGGGGCATAGATTTAAAGTGATTGGTGGAAGGATTAGAGGGGAGCTGAGGAGAAATGTTTTCACCCAGAGGATGGCGGGGGTTTGGAACTCACTGCCTGAAAGGGCGGTCGAGGCAGAAACCCTCAACTCGTTTGAAAAGTATTTAGATGTGCACCTGAAGTGCCGAAACCTACAGGGCTACGGACCGAGAGCTGGAAAGTGGGATTGAGTTGAATATCTCTTTTTCAGCGGGAACGGACACGCTGGGCCGAATGGCCTCCTGTGCTGTAAGTTTCTACGATCATTATTTCTATACAGCATGGTGTGGGGTTGGAGAGATTGATTCCTGAGACTCTGACACTTCGTTCTGGACCCCCCAGCCAGGGGAAACATCCTCCCTGCATCCAGCCTGTCTAGCCTGATCATTATCCTGATCATTATTTATATTCAGTTAGAGGGTATTCTGAGGGACAGGATCTACAGGCATTTGGAGAGGCAGGGACTAATTAGGAACAGTCAGCATGGTTTTGTGAGAGGAAAATCATGTCTCACGAATTTGATTGAGTTTTTTGAAGGGGTAACCAAGAAGATAGATGAGGGCTGTGCAGTCGACGTGGTCTACATGGACTTCAGCAAAGCATTTGACAAGGTACCGCATGGTAGGTTGTTACATAAGGTTAAATCTCATGGGATCCAAGGTGAGGTAGCCAATTGGATACAAAATTGGCTTGACGACAGAAGACAGAGGGTGGTTGTAGAGGGTTGTTTTTCAAACTGGATGCCTGTGTCCAGCGGTGTGCCTCAGGGATCGGTGCTGGGTCCGCTGTTATTTGTTATTTATATTAATGATTTGGATGAGAATTTAGGAGGCATGGTTAGTAAGTTTGCAGATGACACCAAGATTGGTGGCATTGTGGACAGTGAAGAAGGTTATCTAGGATTGCAACGGGATCTTGATAAATTGGGCCAGTGGGCCGATGAATGGCAGATGGAATTTAATTTAGATAAATGTGAGGTGATGCATTTTGGTAGATCGAATCGGGCCAGGACCTACTCCGTTAATGGTAGGGCGTTGGGGAGAGTTATAGAACAAAGAGATCTGGGAGTACAGATTCATAGCTCCTTGAAAGTGGAGTCACAGGTGGATAGGGTGGTGAAGAAGGCATTCAGCATGCTTGGTTTCATTGGTCAGAACATTGAATGCAGGAGTTGGGATGTCTTGTTGAAGTTGTACAGGGCATTGGTGAGGCCACACTTGGAGTACTGTGTACAGTTCTGGTCACCCTATTATAGAAAGGATATTATTAAACTAGAAAGAGTGCAGAAAAGATTTACTAGGATGCTACCGGGACTTGATGGTTTGACTTACAGGGAGAGGTTAGACAGACTGGGACTTTTTTCCCTGGAGAGCAGGAGGTTAAGGGGTGATCTTATCGAAGTCCATAAAATAATGAGGGGCATAGATAAGGTCGATAGTCAAAATCTTTTCCCAAAGGTAGGGGAGTCTATAACGAGGGGGCATAGATTTAAGGTGAGAGGGGAGAGATACAAAAGGGTCCAGAGGGGCAATTTTTTCACTCAAAGGGTGGTGAGTGTCTGGAACGAGCTGCCAGAGGCAGTCGTAGAGGCGGGTACAATTTTGTCTTTTAAAAAGCATTTGGACAGTTACATGGGTAAGATGGGTAAAGAGGGATATGGGCCAAGTGCAGGCAATTGGGACTAGCTTAGTGGTATAAACTGGGCGACATGGACATGTTGGGCCGAAGGGCCTGTTTCCATGTTGTAACTTCTATGATTCTATGATTCTATGAACGTGCAGGTCAGGGCTCAGACTGTGCCAGTGAGTGTAGGTCGAGGTCATAGAAACATAGAAAATAGGAGCAGGAGTAGGCCATTTGGCCCTTCGAGCCTGCTCCGCCATTCAATATGATCATGGCTGATCCTCTATCTCAATACCATATTCCCGCTCTCTCCCCATACTCCTTCATGCCTTCTGTGTCTAGAAATCTATACATTTCCTTCTTAAATATATTCAGTGATTTGGTCTCCACTGCCTTCTGCGGTAGAGAATTCCACAGGTTCACCACCCTCTGAGTGAAGAAATTTCTCCTCATCTCAGTCCTAAATGTCCTACCCCGTATCCTGAGACTGTGACTCCTCGTTCTGGACCCCCCAGCCAGGGGAAACATCCTCCCTGCATCCAGTCTGTCGAGTCCTGTCAGAATTTTATATGTTTCAATGAGATCCCCTCTTGTTCTTCTAAACTCGAGTGAATACAGGCCGAGTCGACCCAATCTCTCCTCATACGACAGTCCTGCCATCCCAGGAATCAGTCTGGTGAACCTTTGCTGCACTCCATCCACGACAAGTTTTTTTTTTGGTATTCGTTCATGGAATGTGGGCGTCGCTGGCGAGGCCAGCATCTATTGCCCATCCCTAATTTCCCTTGAGAAGGTGGCGGTGAGCCGCTGAGTCCGTGTGGTGACCATAGTGCTGTTAGGAAGGGAGTTCCAGGATTTTGACCCAGCGACGATGAAGGAACGGCGATATATTTCCAAGTCGGGATGGTGTGTGACTTGGAGGGGAACGTGCAGGTGGTGTTGTTCCCATGTACCTGCTGCTCTTGTCCTTCTAGGTGGTAGAGGTCGCGGGTTTGGGAGGTGCTGTCGAAGAAGCCTTGGCGAGTTGCTGCAGTGCAACCTGTGGATGGTACACACTGCAGCCACAGTGCGCCGGTGGTGAAGGGAGTGAATGTTTAGGGTGGTGGATGGGGTGCCAATCAAGCGGGCTGCTTTTTCCTGGATGGTGTCTCGTTTCTTGAGTGTTGTTGGAGCTGCTCTCATCCAGGCAAGTGGAGAGTATTCCATCACACTCCTGACTTGTGCCTTGTAGATGGTGGAAAGGCTTTGGGGAGTCAGGAGGTGAGTCACTCGCCGCAGAATACCCAGCCTCTGACCTGCTCTCGTAGCCACGGTATTTATATGGCTGGTCCAGTTAAGTTTCTGGTCAATGGTGACTCCCAGGATGTTGATGATGGGGGATTCGGCGATGGTAAAGCTGTTGAATGTCAAGGGGAGGTGGTTAGACTCTCTCTTGTTGGAGATGGTCATTGCCTGGCACTTATCTGGTGCGAATGTTACTTGCCACTTATGAGCCCAAGCCTGGATGTTGTCCAGGTCTTGCTGCATGCGGGCTTGGACGGCTTCATTATTTGAGGTGTTGCGAATGGAACTGAACACTGTGCAATCATCAGCGAACATCCCCATTTCTGACCTTATGATGGAGGGAAGGTCATTGATGAAGCAGTTGAAGATGGTTGGGGCTAGGACACTGCCCTGAGGAACTCCTGCAGCAATGTCCTGGGGCTGAGATGATTGGCCTCCAACAGCCTCTACCATCTTCCTTTGTGCTCGGTATGACTCCAGCCACGAGAGAGTTTTCCCCCTGATTCCCATGGACTTCAATTTTACGAGGGCTCCTTGGTGCCACACTCGGTCAAATGCTGCCTTGATGTCAAGGGCAGTCACTCACCTCACCTCTGGAATTCAGCTCTTTTGTCCATGTTTGGACCAAGGCTGTAATGAGGTCTGTAACCGAGTGGTCCTGGCAGAACCCAAACAGAGCATCGGTGAGCAGGTTATTGGTGAGTAAGTGCCGCTTGATAGCACTGTCGACGACACCTTCCATCACTTTGCTGATGATTGAGAGTAATTGGCTGGATTGGATTTGTCCTGCTTTTTGTGGACAGGACATACCTGGGCAATTTTCCACATTGTCGGATGGTTTAATATATATTAGTGACCTGGACTTAGGTACACAGGGCATAATTTGAAACTTTGCAGAATACGCCAACTTGGAAATGTAATACAGTGTGGAGGATAGTAACAGACTTCAGGAGGGCAGACAGACTGGTGAAATGGGCAGACACATGGCAAATGAAATTTAATGCAGAGAAGTGTGAAGTGATGCATTTTGGTAGGAAGAATGACTTGGACTTTAGAACTGAGATGAGGAGAAATGTCTTCAGTCAGAGGGTGGTGAACCTGTGGAATTCTCTGCCACAGAAGGCAGTGGAAGCCAAGTCATTAGATGTATTCAAGAAGGAGATAGATATATTTCTTAATGCTAAAGGGATCAAGGGATATGGGGAAAAAGCTGGAACAGGGTACTGAGTTGGATGATCAGCCATGATAAATTTGAATGGCGGAGCAGGCCCGAAGTGCCGAACGGCCTACTCTTGCTCCTATTTTCTGTGTTTCTATGAGGAGAGGCAATATTAACTAATTGGTACAATTTTAAAGGGGGTGCAGGAACTTGCAGGGCAAGTTGAGAAGACTGTTAAAAAACGATATTGGATCTTGGGCTCTATTCATAGAGGCATAGAGTACATAAGCAAGGAAGTTGTGTCAAACACTGGTTTATAAAACACTGGTTAGGCCCCAGCTGGAGTATTGTGTTCAGTTCTGGGCATTACATTTTAGGAAGGGTGTCAAGGCCTCAGAGAGGGTGCAAAGGAGATTTACGTCAATGGTGCCAGGGATGAGGGACTTCAGTTATGTCGAGAGACTGGAGAAGCTGGGGTTGTTTTCCTTGGAGCAGAGAAGGTTAATGGGAGATTTAATAGAGGTATTCAAAATCATGAACGGTTTTGATAGAGTCGATAAGGTGAAATTGTTTCCAGTGGCAGAAGGGTCGGTAACCAGAGGAAGCAGGTTTAAGGTAATTGGCAAAAGAACCTGAGGTGACATCGAATTGTAGAAACAAAGAAAGGTTACAGCACGGAAGTAGGCCATTCGGCCCATTGAGTCCATGCCGGCTCTATGTAAGAGCAATCCAGCCAGACCCACTCCCTCGTTCTATTCCCATAGCTATAGAACCATAGAAAAGATACAGCACAGAAGGGGGCCATTCAGCCCATCCTGTCCGCGCCAGCTCGAAGAACAACCAGGTGCCCATTCTAATCCCATCTTCCAGAACCCGGTCCGTAGCCCTGCAGCTCACAGCACTTTAGGTGCAGGTCCAGGTACTTTTTAAAAGAGTTGAGGGTCCCTGCCTCTACCACCAATTCGGGCAGCGAATTCCATACACCCACCACCCTCTGGGTAAAAAAGTTTTTCCTCATGTCCCCTCTAATCCTTCCGCCAATCAGCTTAAATCTATATCCTCTAGTTCTTGAACTCTCCGCTACGGGAAACAGGTACTTCCTGTTTACTCTATCCAGACCCCTCATAATTTTATACACCTCAATCAAATCTCCCCTCAGCCTCCTCTGCTCCAAGGAAAACAACCCCAGCCTATCCAATCTCTCCTCGTAGCTGCTATTTTCAAGCCCTGGCAACATTCTTGTAAATCTTCTCTGCACTCTCTCCAGAGCAATTACGTCTTTCCTGTAATGTGGTGACCAGAACTGTGCACAATACTCCAGCTGTGGCCTTACCAGCGTTTTATACAGTTCCATCATTACATCCCTGCTTTTGTATTCTGTACCTCGGCT
Source organism: Heptranchias perlo (assembly GCF_035084215.1). Classification (NCBI taxonomy): domain Eukaryota; kingdom Metazoa; phylum Chordata; class Chondrichthyes; order Hexanchiformes; family Hexanchidae; genus Heptranchias; species Heptranchias perlo. The sequence continues at coordinate 150,849 of NW_027139378.1, forward strand.
AATAACAGAGAACGTTCCGTATGCCTTTTTCACAATCTTATCTATCTGTACTGCCACCTTCAGGGACCTGTGCACATGCACTCCAAGATCTCTCACTTCCTCTACCCCTCTCAATATATTCCCTTTTACTGCGTATTCCCTTTTACTGTTTGCCCTCCCTAAGTGCATTACCTCACACTTCTCCGGGTTGAACTCCATTTGCCACTTTTCCGCCCACTCCACCAACCCATTGATATTTTCTTGGAGTCCACAGCTATCCTCTTCACTATCAACTGCACGGCCAATTTTTGTGTCGTCTGCAAATTTGCCAATCATGCCCCCTACATTCAAGTCCAAATCATTAATATATACCACAAACAGCAAGGGACCCAACACTGTGGCACACCACTGGAAACAGATTTCCACTTGCAAAGACATCCATCGACTTTTACCCTTTGTTTCTGTTACTGAGCCAATTTTGGATCCAATTCGCCACATTTCCCTGTATCCCATGGGCTTTTACCTTTCTGACCAGTCTGCCATGTGGGACCTTGTCAAATGCCTGACTAAATCCATGTGGACAACATCCACTGCACTACCCTCATCAATCCTCCTTGTCACTTCCTCAAAGAATTCAATCAGATTTGTAAGGCATGACCTTCCCTGAACAAATCCATGCTGACGATCCCTGATTAAACCATGCCTTTCCAAGTGACAGTTTATCCTATCTCTCAGTATTGATTCTAATAGTTTGCCCACCACCGAGGTAAGACTGACCGGTCTATAATTGTTTGGCCTTTCCATCATACTCTTTTTTTTCCCGTCACGTACTTATCCAGTTCCCTTTTGAAAGCCACGATTGAATTTGCCTCCACCACCCCCTTGGGCAGTGCATTCCTAACCACCGATACGTACGATTACGTACAAATTAAGAGCAGGAGTAGGCCATTTGGCCCCTCGAGTCTGCTCTGCCATTTGATGAGATCGTGGCTGATCTGATTGTGACCTCAACCCTACTTTCCCGTCTACCTACTATAACCTTTGACTCCCTTGTTAATCAGGAATCTATCTAACTCAGCCTTAAAAATATTCAATGACCCTGCCTCCACCGCTCTCTGGGGAAGGGAGTTCCACAGACTCATGACCCTCTGAGAGTGAAAATTTCTCCTCATCTCTGTCTTAAATGGGAGACCCCTTATTTTTAAACTGTGTCCCATAGTTCTAGTTTCTCCCACAAGGGGAAACATCCCCTCAGGATCTTATATGTTTCAATAAGATCACCTCTCATTCTTTTAAACTCCAGTGTATACAGGCCCAACTTGTCCAACCTTTCCTCATAAGATAACCCCCTCATCCCAGGAATCAGTCGAGTGAACCTTCTCTGAACAGTCTCCAAAGCAATTATGTCCTTTCTTAAATAAGGAGACCAAAACTGCATGCAGTATTCTCAACGTGGTCTCACCAATGCCCTGCACAACTGTAGCAAAACATCTCTACTTTTATATTCCATTCCCCTTGCAATAAATTACATTTACCTTTCGAATCACTTGCTGTACCTTTTTTGTGATTCATGTACTGGGACACCCAGATCTCTCTGTACCTCAGAGTTCTGCAATCTCTCTCCATTTAAATAATAGACTGCTTTTCTATTCCTCCTGCCAAAGTGGACAAGTTCACATTTTCCCACATTATACTCCATCTGCCAAACTTAACCTATCTATATCCCTTTGCAGACTCCTTATGTCCTCTTCACAACTTACTTTCCGACCTACCTTTTGTATCATCAGCAAATTTAGCAACCATACATTCGGTCCCTTCATCCAAGTCATTGATATAGATTGTAAATAGTTGAGGCCCAAGCACTGATCCCTGTGGCACTCCACTCGTTACATCTTGTCAACCTAAAAATGACCCATTTATGCCTACTCTCTGTTTCATGTTAGCGAACCAATCCTTTATCCATGGCCTAACATGTTATAGGAACATAGGAACAGGAGAAGGCTATTCAGCCCCTTATGCCTGCTCTGCCATTTGATAAGATCATGGCTGATCTGTGATCGAACTCCATATACCTGCCTTTGGCCCATATCCCTTAATTCCTTTGATTGTCAAAAAGCTATCCATCTCAAATTTAAATTTAGCAATTGAGCTAGTATCAATTGCCGTTTGCGGAAGAGAGTTCCAAACTTCTACCACCCTTTGTGTGGAGAAATGTTTTCTAATCTCACTTCTGAAAGGTCTGGCTCTAATTTTTAGACTGTGCCCCCTGCATTAGGGTTAAAATCCCCAACCAGCTGAAATAGTTTCTCTCTATCCATCCTATCTGTTCCCCTTAATATCTTACAAACTTCGATCAGATCACCCCTTAACCTTCTAAACTCTAGAGAATACAACCCCAATTTGTGTAATCTCTCCTCGTAACTTAACCCTTGAAGTCCGGGTATTATTCTCGTAAACCTACGCTGCACTCCCTCCAAGGCCAATATGTCCTTCCGAAGGTGCGGTGCCCAGAACTGCTCACAGTACTCCAGGTGCGGTCTAACCAGGGTTTTGTATAGCTGCAGCATAACTTCTGCCCCCTTGTAATTGAAGACCTCCAGATATTTGACAAGGTACCGCATGGTAGGTTGTTACATAAGGTTAAATCTCATGGGATCCAAGGTGAGGTAGCCAATTGGATACAAAATTGGCTTGACGATAGAAGACAGAGGGTGGTTGTCGAGGGTTGTTTTTCAAACTGGATGCCTGTGTCCAGCGGTGTGCCTCAGGGATCGGTGCTGGGTCCGCTGTTATTTGTTATTTATATTAATGATTTGGATGAGAATTTAGGAGGCATGGTTAGTAAGTTTGCAGATGACACCAAGATTGGTGGCATTGTGGACAGTGAAGAAGGTTATCTAGGATTGCAACGGGATCTTGATCAATTGGGCCAGTGGGCCGATGAATGGCAGATGGAGTTTAATTTAGATAAATGTGAGGTGATGCATTTTGGTAGATCGAATCGGGCCAGGACCTACTCCGTTAATGGTAGGGCGTTGGGGAGAGTTATAGAACAAAGAGATCTTGGAGTACAGGTTCATAGCTCCTTGAAAGTGGAGTCACAGGTGGATAGGGTGGTGAAGAAGGCATTCGGCATGCTTGGTTTCATTGGTCAGAACATTGAATGCAGGAGTTGGGATGTCTTGTTGAAGTTGTACAGGGCATTGGTGAGGCCACACTTGGAGTACTGTGTACAGTTCTGGTCACCCTATTATAGAAAGGATATTATTAAACTAGAAAGAGTGCAGAAAAGATTTCTAGGATGCTACCGGGACTTGATGGTTTGACTTACAGGGAGAGGTTAGACAGACTGGGACTTTTTTCCCTGGAGAGTAGGAGGTTAAGGGGTGATCTTATAGAAGTCTATAAAATAATGAGGGGCATAGATAAGGTCGATAGTCAAAATCTTTTCCCAAAGGTAGGGGAGTCTATAACGAGGGGGCATAGATTTAAGGTGAGAGGGGAGAGATACAAAAGGGTCCAGAGGGGCAATTTTTTCACTCAAAGGGTGGTGAGTGTCTGGAACGAGCTGCCAGAGGCAGTAGTAGAGGCGGGTACAATTTTGTCTTTTAAAAAGCATTTGGACAGTTACATGGGTAAGATGGGTATAGAGGGATATGGGCCAAGTGCAGGCAATTGGGACTAGCTTAGTGGTATAAACTGGGCGACATGGACATGTTGGGCCGAAGGGCCTGTTTCCATGTTGTAACTTCTATGATTCTATATAAAGATCAGCATTCCATTAGCCTTATTGATTATTTTCTGCAGCTGTTCATGACGCTTCAATGAGAGGGAGGTTTGGAAGTCTTAACGCGCATCAAGGTAGATAAATCTCCGGGACCTGATGAAATGTATCCCAGGACGTTATGGGAGGTTAGGGAGGAAATTGCGGGTCCCCTAGCAGAGATATTTGAATCATCCACCGCTACAGGTGAGGTGCCTGAAGATTGGAGGGTAGCAAATGTTGTGCCTTTGTTTAAAAAGGGCGGCAGGGAAAAGCCTGGGAACTACAGACCGTGAGCCTGACATCTGTAGTGGGTAAGTTCTTAGAGGGTATTCTGAGAGACAGGATCTGCAGGCATTTGGAGAGGCAGGGACTAATTAGGAACAGTCAGCATGGTTTTGTGAGAGGAAAATCATGTCTCACGAATTTGATTGAGTTTTTTGAAGGGGTAACCAAGAAGATAGATGAGGGCTGTGCAGTAGACGTGGTCTACATGGACTTCAGCAAAGCCTTTGACAAGGTACCGCATGGTAGGTTGTTACATAAGGTTAAATCTCATGGGATCCAAGGTGAGGTAGCCAATTGGATACAAAATTGGCTTGACGACAGAAGACAGAGGGTGGTTGTAGAGGGTTGTTTTTCAAACTGGATGCCTGTGACCAGCGGTGTGCCTCAGGGATCGGTGCTGGGTCCGCTGTTATTTGTTATTTATATTAATGATTTGGATGAGAATTTAGGAGGCATGGTTAGTAAGTTTGCAGATGACACCAAGATTGGTGGCATTGTGGACAGTGAAGAAGGTTATCTAGGATTGCAACGGGATCTTGATAAATTGGGCCAGTGGGCCGATGAATGGCAGATGGAGTTTAATTTAGATAAATGTGAGGTGATGCATTTTGGTAGATCGAATCGGGCCAGGACCTACTCCGTTAATGGTAGGGCGTTGGGGAGAGTTATAGAACAAAGAGATCTAGGAGTACAGGTTCATAGCTCCTTGAAAGTGGAGTCACCCTTGATAGGGTGGTGAAGAAGGCATTCGGCATGCTTGGTTTCATTGGTCAGAACATTGAATGCAGGAGTTGGGATGTCTTGTTGAAGTTGTACAGGGCATTGGTGAGGCCACACTTGGAATACTGTGTACAGTTCTGGTCACCCTATTATAGAAAGGATATTATTAAACTAGAAAGAGTGCAGAAAAGATTTACTAGGATGTTGCCGGGACTTGATGGTTTGACTTATAGGGAGAGGTTAGACAGACTGGGACTTTTTTCCCTGGAGAGTAGGAGGTTAAGGGGTGATCTTATAGAAGTCTATAAAATAATGAGAGGCATAGATAAGGTAGATAGTCAAAATCTTTTCCCAAAGGTTGGGGAGTCTATAACGAGGGGGCATAGATTTAAGGTGAGAGGGGAGAGATCCAAAAGGGTCCAGAGGGGCAATTTTTTCACTCAAAGGGTGGTGAGTGTCTGGAACGAGCTGCCAGAGGCAGTAGTAGAGGCGGGTACAATTTTGTCTTTTAAAAAGCACTTGGACAGTTACATGGGTAAGATGGGTATAGAGGGATATGGACCAAGTGCAGGAAATTGGGACTAGCTTAGTGGTATAAACTGGGCGACATGGACATGTTGGGCCGAAGGGCCTGTTTCCATGTTGTAACTTCTATGATTCTATGATTCTATGTACCTAAACCCCTCAGTCCCTTTGGACATCCACTGTTTCTAACTTTTTACCATTTAGAAAGTACCCTGTTCTATCCTTGATCCAAAGTGGATGACCTCACATTTGTCTATATTGAATTCCATTTGCCACAATTTTGCCCATTCACCTAAACTATCAATATCGCTTTGTAAATTTATGTTTTCATCTACACTGCTTACAATGCCACCAATCTTTGTGTCATCGGCAAACTTAGATATAAGACTTTCTATGCCTACTCCCTACCCCATGAGCTCATATTTTGTTTAGCAGCCTCTGATGTGGCACCTTGTCAAAAGCCTTCTGGAAATCCAAGTACACCACATCCACAGGATCCCCTTTATCCACGTTGCTTGTTACTTCCTCAAAGAATTCTGACAAATTGGTCAAACATGATTTCCCTTTCACAAAGCTGTGTTGACTCTGCCTGATTGCATTGAGATTTTCTAAGTGCCCTGCTATAACCTCCTTAATAATAGATTCTAGCATTTTCCCTGTGTCAGATGTTATGCTAATTGGCCTGTAATTTCCTGCTTTCTGTCCCCCTCCTTTCTTGAATAGAGGAGTTACATTCACTATTTTCCAACCTGATGGGACCCTTCCAGAATCTATGGAATTTTGGAAAATTAATACCGATGCATCTACTATCTCTCCAGCCACTTCTTTCAAGACCCTGGGATGAAGTCCGTCAGGACCTGGGGACTTGTCAGCTTTTAGAACATAAGAACATAAGAAATTGGAGCAGGAGTAGGCCAATCGGCCCCTCGAGCCTGCTCCGCCATTCAATAAGATCATGGCTGATCTGATCCCAACCCTTTCCCTGATGATTGTAAATGTTTTAAGTTCCTCCCTCCCTTTCACCTCTTGATTCACAATTATTTCTGGCATGTTATTTGTATCCTCTACAGTGAAGACGGACGCAAAATATCTGTTCAATTCATCCGCCATTTCCTTATTCTCCATTATTAATTCCCCAGACTCACTCTCTAGAGGACCAATGCTCACTTTATTTACTCTTTTCCTTTTAAATACCTATAGAAACTCTTACTGTCTGTTTTTATATTTCTAGCTATAATTTCTCCCTCCTTATTATTTTTTGTCATTCTTTGCTGTTTTTTATATTCTGTCCAATCTTCTGACCTGGCACTCATCTTCGCATGTCACCTTTGGCTCTTTTGTCAATCACTTTAAATCTGTGCCCTCTGGTTCTTGACCCTTCGGCCAATGGGAACAGTTTCTCTCCATCTACTTTGTCCAGACCCTTCATGATTTTGAATACCTCGATCAAATCTTCTCGCAACCGTCTCTGTTCTCAGGAGAACAACCCCAGCTTCTCCAGTCTATCCACGTAACTAAAGTCCCTCATCCCTGGAATCATTTCAGTAAATCTTTTCTGCACCCTCTCTAAGGCCTTCACACATTGAGGAACATGAGGAAAAATGTTATGATCTGGAATGCACTGTCTGAAAGGGTGGTGGAAACAGATTCAATTGTAACTTTCAAAAGGGAATTGGATAAATATATGACAGAAAAAATTACAGGGGAATGGGGCTAATTGGATAGCTCTTTCAAAGACCTGGCATAGGCACGATGGGCCAAATGGCCTCCTGTGCTGTATCATTCTATGCTTTAATTCTGTCATTTCTGTGCCTGGTTACTGCAGTAACGGCAATGTTACTGATTATCCTGTTTGTTGTGTCAGGACTGTGCGGACCTGGGACATGAACAATGAGAAGAAACACAAGAACGTTTTCAAACCACGATCAGCGCAAGGGAAGCGTGTCATTCCAACCACATGTGTGTACAGCAGGGATGGAAAGTTAATTGCAGCCGCCTGCCAGGATGGTTCAATTCAGATCTGGGATCGGACGATGAACGTAAGTATGGTGGGGTTAAGGTTATGGTGAGAAAGTGGGTTGGTGGGGTTGAGGGATATGGTGAGAAGGTGGGTGGATGGGGTTGAGGGATATGGTGAGAAGGTGGGTGGATGGGGTTGAGGGATCTGGTGAGAAGGTGGGTGGATGGGGTTGAGGGATATGGTGAGAAGGTGGGTGGATGGGGTTGAGGGATATGGTGAGAAGGTGGGTGGATGGGGTTGAGGGATATGGTGAGAAGGTGGGTGGATGGGGTTGAGGGATATGGTGAGAAGGTGGGTGGATGGGGTTGAGGGTTATGGTGAGAAGGTGGGTGGATGGGGTTGAGGGATATGGTGAGAAGGTGGGTAGGTTGGATTAAGAGTTAGAACTCAAGAAATAGGAGCAGGAATAGGCTGTACGGCCCCTCGAACCTGCTCCGCCATTCAATAAGACCATGGCTGATCTTAGACCTCAACTCCACTTTCTTGTCCTATCCCCATATCCCTTGATTACCTGTGTCCAAATATCCATCGATCTCAGTCTTGAATATACTCAACGACTGAGCATCCACAACCCTCTGGGGTGGAGAATTCCAAAGACACTCAACCCCCGAGTGAAGAAACATTTCCTCATCTCGGTCCTAAATGGCCAACCCCTTATCCTGAGACTATGACCCCTCGTTCTAGACTCTCCAGCCAGGGGAAACAGCCTCTCAGCATCTACCCTGTCAATGAGATCACCTGTCATTCTTCTAAACTCCAGAGAATATAGGCGCATTCTACTCAATCTCTCCTCATAGGACAACTCCCTTATCCCAGGAATCAATTGAGTGAACCTTCATTGCACTGCCTCGAAGGAAAGTATATCCTTCCTTAGATAAGGAGACCTAAAATGTACACAGTGCTCAAGGTGTGGCTTCACCAGAGCCCAAAATATAGGTGCTACTTTCCAATCCATGGGGATCGTTGTAGAATCTAGAGAATTTTGGAAGATCATAACCAATGCCTCCACTATCTCTGCAGCCACCACTTTTAAAACCCGAGGATGTAGGCCATCAGGTCCAGGGATTTGTCGGCTTTTAGCCTCATTAATTTCTCCAGTACTTTTTCTTTACTAATCTTAACTACGTTGAGTTCCTCGCTCTCATTCGACCCTTGGTTCCCCACTATTTCCGATATTTTTTTGTGTCTTTCACTGTGAAGGTGGATACAAAATATTTGTTATTTTGTATCCACCTCTAAGGGACCCATTTTTACTTTCGCTAATCTCTTCCTTTTTACGTACTTGTAAAAGCTCTTACAATCTGTTTTTATATTTCTTGCTAGTTTGCTCTCATTTTATTTTCTCCCTCCTTATCAATTTTTTGGTCATCCTTTGCTGATATCTAAAACCCTCCCGATCCTCAAACTTACAACTCTTTCTGGCAACATTGTAGGCCTCTTTTAATCTAACACTATCCTTAACCTCTCCAGTACTGGATGAGCAAAAATTTTCTCCAACTAAATATTGGCAAGACCAAAGCCATTTCCCTGCTGCAAACTCCGTTCCCTAGCCACCGACTCCATCCCTCTCGCTGGCCACTGTCTGAGGCTGAACCAGACCGTTCACAACGTTGGTGTCCTATTTGACCCTGAGATGAGCCTCTGAACACATCCACTCCATCACCGAGACCGCCTACTTCCACCTCAGTAACATCGCCCGTCTCCACCCCGCCTCAGCTAACAGAATCATAGAAAAGTTACAGCACGGAAGGAGGCCATTTGGCCCATCAAGTCCGTGCCGGCTCTATGCAAGAGGAATCCAGCTCGTCCCACTCCCCCGCCCTTTCCCCTTTTTTCCTTTCAAGTACTTATCCAGTTCCCTTTTGAAGGTCATGATTGAATCTGCCTCCACCACCCCCTCGGGCAGAGCATTCCCGATCCTAACCATTCGCTGTGTAAAAAAAGTTTTTCCCTCATGTCACCTTTGGTTCTTTTCCCAATCACCTTAAATCTGTGTCCTACATCTGTAGATACGGGGGTGGTGCCAGAGGACTGGAGAATTGCAAGTGTGACACCCTTGTTCAAAAAAGGGTGTAAGGATAAACCCAGCAACGAAAGGCCAGTCAATTTAACCTCAGTGGTGGGGAAACTTTTGGAAATGATAATCCGGGACAGAATTAACAGTCACTTGGACGAGTGTGGATTGATTAGGGAAAGCCAGCACGGATTTGTTTTGGCAAATTGTGTTTAACTAACTTGATAAGAGTTTTTTGATGAGGTAACAGAGAGGGTCGATGAGGGCAATGCAGTTGATGTGGTGTATATGGACTTTCAAAAGGTGTTTGACAAAGTGCCGCATGGAAGGCTTATCATCAAGATTGCAGCCCATGGAATAAAGGGGGCAGTAGCAACATGGATACAGAATTGGCTAAGAGACAGGAAACAGAGAGTAGAGGTGAATGTTTGTTTTTCGGACTGGAGGGAGGTGTACAGTGGTGTTCCCCACGGGTCGGTGCTGGGACCACAGTTTCTCTTGATATATATTAATAACTTGGACTTGGGTGTACAGGGCACAATTTCAAAATTTGCAGATGACAAAACATGGAAGTGTAGTGAACAGTGAGGAGGATAGTGATAGACTTCATTGAAACATAGAAAATAGGAGCAAGAGTAGGCCATTCGGCCCTTCAGGCCTGCTTCGCCATTCAAAATGATCATAGCTGATCGTCTAACTCAGTACCCTGTTCATGCTTTTTCCCCATATCCTTTGATCCCTTTAGCATTAAGAAATATATCTATTTCCTTCTTGAATACATCTAATGACTTGGCCTCCACTGCCTTCTGTGGTAGAGAATTCCACAGGTTCACCACCCTCTGAGTGAAGAAATTTCTCCTCATCTCGGTTCTAAATGGCATACCCCATATCCTGAGACTGTGACCCCTGGTTCTGGACTCCCCAGCCATCGGGAACATCCTCCCTGCATCTAGTCTGTCTAGTCCTGTTAGAATTTTATATGTTTCGATGAGATCACCTCTCATTCTTCTAAACTCCAGTGAATATAGGCCTAGTCGACCCAATCTCTCCTCATACGTCAGTCCTGCCATCCCAGGAATCAGTCTGGCAAACGTTAGTTGCACTCCCTCCATGGCAAGGGCATCCTTCCTCAGATAAGGAGACCAAAACTGCACACAATACTCCAGATGTGGTCTAACCAAGGCCCTGTATAACTGCAGTAAGACATCCCTGCTCCTGTACTCAAATCCTCTTGCAATGAAGGCCAACATACCATTCACCTTCCTAACTGCTTGCTGCACCTGAATGCTCGCTTTCAGCGACTGGTGTACAAGGACACCCAGGTCTCGTTGCACCTCCCCTTTTCCCAATCTATCACGATTCAGATAATAATCTGCCTTTCTGTTTTTACAACCAAAGTGGATAGCCTCACATTTATCCACGTTATACTGCATCTGCCATGTTCTTGCCCACTCACCCAACTTATCTAAATCACATTGGAGCCTCTTTGCATCCTTCTCAAAGCTCACATTCCACCCCAGCTTTGTGTCGTCTGGAAACTTAAAAATGTTACATTTAGTTCCCTCATCCAAATCATTGATATATGTTGTGAATAGCTGGGGCCCAAGCACTGATCTCTGCGGTACCCCACCAGTCACTGCCTGCCACTCGGAAAAAGACCCGTTTATTCCTACTCTCTGTTTCCTGTCTGTCAACCAATTCTCAATCCATGCCAGTATATTCCTCCCAATCACGTGCTTTAATTTTGCACACTCACCTCTTGTGTGGGACCTTATCAAAAGCCTTCTGAAAATCCAAGTACACCACATCCACTGGTTCTCCCCTATCTATTCTACTAGTTACATCCTCAAAATACTCCAGTAGATTTGTTAAGCATGATTTCCCTTTCATATACCCATGCTGACTTTGTCCAATCCGATTAATGCCCTCCAAGTGTTCTGTTATCACATCTTTTATAATAGACTCGAACATTTACCCCACTACTGATGTTAGGCTAACTGGTCTGTAATTCCCTGTTTTTTCTCTCCCTCCTTTTTTAAATAGTGGGGTTACATTTGCCACCGTCCAATCTGTAGGAACTGTTCCAGAGTCTATAGAATTTTGGAAGATGATCACCAATGCATCCACTATTTCCAGGGCCACTTCCTTTAGTACTCTGGGCTGTAGATTATCAGGCCCTGGGGATTTGTCAGCCTTTAGCCCCATTAATTTCCCTAGCGCTATTTTTTTCTACTAATACTGGTTTCCTTCTGTTCCTCCCTCTCACTGGACCCTTGGTTCCCTAACATTTCTGGCAGGTTATTTGTGTCCTCCTTTGTGAAGACAGAACCAAAGTATGTGTTTAATTGTTCTGCCATTTCTTTGTTCCCCATTATAATTTCCCCCATTTCTGACTGTAAGGGACCTACATTTGTCTTCACTAATCTTTTTCTCTTGACATATTTATAGAAGCTTTTACAGTCAGTTTTTATGTTCCCTGCTAGTTTACTCTCATCCTCTATTTTTCCCCTCTTAATCAATCTCTTTGTCCTCCTTTGCTGAATTCTGAACTTCTCCCAATCCTCAGGCTTGCTGCTTTTTCTGGCAATTTTATATGTCTCCTCTTTGGATCTAATGCTATCCCTAATTTCTTTTGTAAGCCACGGTTGAGCCACCTTTCCTGTTTTATTTTGCGCCAGACAGGAATTAATAATTGTTGTAATTCCTGCACACGTTCTTTAAATATTAGCCATTGCCGATCCACCATCATCCCTTTTAGTAAAGTTCACCAATCTATCATAGCCAACTCACACCTCATACTCAAAAGGATACAGACAGGCTGGTGGCATGGGCGGACACGTGGCAGATGAAATTTAATGCAAAGTGATACATTTCTGTAGGAAGAACGAGGAGAGGCAATATTAACTAGAGGGCACAATTCTAAAAGGGGTGCAGGGACAGAGAGATCTGGGGGTGTATGTGCACAAATCCTTGAAGGTGGCAAGGCAGGTTGAGAAAGCGGTTAAAAAAGCATACGGGGTCCTGGGCTTTATTAATAGAGGCATAGAGTACAAAAGCAAGGAAGTCATGATGAACCTTTATAAAACACTGGTTCGACCACAACTGGAGTATTGTGTCCAGTTCTGGGCACCGCACTTTAGGAAAGATGTGAAGGCCTTAGAGAGGATGCAGAAAAGATTTACTGGAATGATTCCAGGGTTGAGGGACTTCAGTTACGTGGATAGACTGGAGAAGCTGGGGTTGTTTTCCTTGGAACAGAGAAGGTTGAGAGGAGATTTGATAGAGGTGTTCAAAATCATGAAGGGTCCAGACAGAATGGTATAAACTGGGCGACATGGACATGTTGGGCCGAAGGGCCTGTTTCCATGTTGTAACTTCTATGATTCTGTAAGACAGATCCCTGCGGGACTCCACTAGTCACATCCTGCCAATGTGAGTACCTTCCCATTATCCCTACTCTCTGTCGCCTTTCGCTCAGCCAACTTCCTAACCAAGTCCGTACTTTTCCCTCGATTCCATGGGCTTCTATCTTAGCTAACAGTCTCTTATGTGGGACCTTATCAAATGCCTTCTGGAAGTCCATATAAATAACATCCATTGACATTCCCCTGACCACTACTTTAGTCACCTCTTCAAAAATTTCAATCATGTTTGTCAGGCACGACCTACCTTTCACAAATCCATGCAGGCTCTCTCTGATTAACTGAAAATTCTCGAGGTGTTCAGTCACCCTATCCTTAATTATAGACTCCAGCATTTTCCCCACAACAGATGTTAGGCTAACTGGTCTATAATTCCCCGATTTCCCTCTCTCTCCTTTCTTAAAAAGCGGAGTGACATGCAATTTTCCAATCGAGAGGGACAGTTCCTGAATCTAGAGAACTTTGAAAGATTATAGTTAGGGCATCTGCAATGTGCTCACCTACTTCCTTTAAAACCCTGGGATGGAAACCATCTGGTCCTGGGGATTTGTCACTCTTTAGTGCTATTATTTTCTTCATTACTGTTGCTTTACTTATGTTAATTTTATCGAGTCCCTGTCCCTGATTCAATATTAGTTTTCTTGGGATGGTATCCTCTTTTTCGACTGTAAATAGGGATATCGACAGGTTAAGTGAGTGAGTAAGAAGGTGGGAGATGGAATATAATGTGGGGAATGTGAGGTTATTCACTTTGGTGGGAAGAATAGACAAACGGATTATTTTTTAAATGGTGAGAAACTATTAAATATTGGTGTTCAGAGAGATGTGGGTGTCCCTGTCCACATAACATAGAAAGTTAACATGCAGGTACATCAAGCAATTAGGAAGGCAAATGGTATGTTAGGCTTCATTTGCAAGGTGGTTGGAGTACAAGAGTAAGGAAGTCTTGCTGCAGGGCTTTGGTGAGACATAGAAACATAGAAAATAGGAGCAGGAGTCGGTCATTCGGCCCTTCGAGCCTGCTCCGCCATTCAATATGATCATGGCTGATCCTCTATCTCAATACCATGTTCCTGCTCTCTCTCCATACCCCTTGTTGCCTTTTGTGTCTCGAAATCTATCGAGCTCCTTCTTAAATATATTCAGTGACTTGGCCTCCACAGCCTTCTGTGGTAGAGAATTCCACAGGTTCACCACCCTCTGAGTGAAGAAATTTCTCCTCATCTCAGTCCTAAATGTCCTACCCCGTATCCTGAGACTGTGACCCCTCGTTCTGGACCCCCCAGCCAGGGGAAACATCCTCCCTGCATCCAGTCTGTCTCGCCCTGTCAGAATTTTATATGTTTCAATGAGATCCCCTCCCATTCTTCTAAGCTCAAGTGAATACAGGCCGAGTCGACCCAATCTCTCCTCATACGACAGTCCTGCCATCCCAAGAATCAGTCTGGTTAAACTTCGCTGCACTCCCTCCATGGCAAGTATATCCTTTCTTAGGTTAGGAGACCAAAACTGCACACAATACTCCAAGTGAGGCTTCACCAAGGCCCTATATAACTGCAGTAAGACATCCTTGCTCCTGCACTCAAATCCTCTTGCATTGAATATGTAGGCAAATTTCTGAGTGCAAAAATAAGAGGGCAATAATAGTAGGGGACTTCAACTACCCTAACATCAACTGGGATTCAAACAGTGTGAGGGGCACAGAGGGTGCAAAATTCTTGATTGGTGTCCAGGAGAACTTTTTTTGCCAATACGTGACAAGCCCAACAAGAGGGGATGCAATTCTAGATTTCGTCCTTGGGAATGAAGATGGGCAAGTGGGTGAAGTGACAGTGGGTGACCATATTGGCGATAGTGACCGCAATTCAGTTAGTTTTAGCATTATTATGGAAAAGGACAGAGTTAAATGAGGAGTAAACGTTTTAAATTGGGGGAAGGCAAATTTTACAGAACTAAGAGGTGATTTGGCAGAAGTGGACAGGACACAACTACTTGAGGAGAAATCAGTGGCAGGCCAGTGGGAGGCACCAAAAAGTGAAATTCTACGGGTATAATGCAGACACATCCCCTCAAAGAAAAAGGGTGGCACTGCCAAATTTAGAGCCCCCAGGTTGTCTAGAAGTATACGGTGCAAGATAAAGCAGAAAAAGAAAGCTTACGACTGTCACAGAAAATTAAACACTGCAGAAAGCCTAGAGGAGTATAGAAAGTACAAGGATGACGTAAAAAAGGAAATCAGGAAAGAAAAGAGAGGGCATGAAAAAATATTAGCTGGTAAGATTAAAGGAAACCCAAAGATGTTTTATCAGTACATTAAGAACAAGAGGGCAGCTCAGGAAAAGGTGGGACCTATCAGGGATGATAAGGGTAACTTGTGTGTAGAAGCAGAGGATGTGGGTAGGGTTTTAAATGAATATTTTGTCTCCATATTCACAAAGGAAAGGGATGATCCAGACGTAGTAATTAAAGAGGAGAGGTGTGAAATATTGGATAAGGTAAACATAACGAGAGAGGAAGTACGAGAGGGACTGGAATTCTTGAAAGTTGATAAGTCACCAGGACCGGATGGATTGTTTCCCAGGCTATTGAAGGAAGCCAGGGAGGAAATAGCGGATGCTCAGAGGATCATTTTCCAATCCTCACTAGATACCGGAGGACTGGAAGACTGCAAACGTGGTACCATTGTTTAAAAAGGGTACGAGGGAAAGGTCGAACAATTATGGGCCGGTCAGTCTTACCTCGGTGGTGGGCAAACTATTAGAATCAATACTGAGAGATAGGATAAACTGTCACTTGGAAAGGCATGGTTTAATCAGGGATAGTCAGCATGGATTTGTTCAGGGAAGGTCATGCCTTACAAATCTGATTGAATTCTTTGAGGAAGTGATAAGGAGGATTGATGAGGGTAGTGCAGTGGATGTTGTCTACATGGATTTTAGTCAGGCATTTGACAAGGTCCCACATGGCAGACTGGTCAGAAAAGTAAAAGCCCATGGGATACAGGGAAATGTGGCGAATTGGATCCAAAACTGGCTCGGAAATAGGAAACAAAGGGTAAAAGTCGATGGATGTCTTTGCGAATGGAAATCCGTTTCCAGTGGTTTGCCACAGGGCTCAGTGTTGGGTCCCTTGCTGTTTGTGGTATATATTAATGATTTGGACTTGAATGTAGGGGGCATGATTGGCAAATTTGCAGACGACACAAAAATTGGCCGTGTAGTTGATAGTGAAGAGGATAGCTGTAGACTCATAAGAACATAAGAAATTGGAGCAGGAGTAGGCCAATCGGCCCCTCGAGCCTGCTCCGCCATTCAATAAGATCATGGCTGATCTGATCCCAACCACAAATCGAAAGAACACAAGAAGTAGGAGCAGGACCCGGCCACACAGCCCCTGGGCCCTCTCCGCCACCCACAGGGCATTGACCGATCCGAACTCAGCTTCATGTCCAATTTCCTGCCCGCTCCCCATAACCCCTAATTCCCTTTACTTCTAGGAAACTGTCTATTTCTGTTTTAAATTTATCTAATGATGTAGCTTCCACAGCTTCCTGGGGCAGCAAATTCCACAGACCTACCACCCTCTGAGTGAAGAAGTTTCTCCTCATCTCAGTTTTGAAAGAGCAGCCCCTTATTCTAAGATTATGCCCACTAGTTCTAGTTTCACCCATCTTTGGGAACATCCTTACTGCATCCACCCGATCAAGCCCCTTCACAATCTTATATGTTTCAATAAGATCGCCTCTCATTCTTCTGAACTCCAATGAGTAGAGTCCCAATCTACTCAACCTCTCCTCATATGTCCGCCCCCTCATCCCCGGGATTAACCGAGTGAACCTTCTTTGTACTGCCTCGAGAGCAAGTATGTCTTTTCTTAAGTATGGAGACCAAAACTGTATGCAGTATTCCAGGTGCGGTCTCACCAATACCCTATATAACTGCAGCAATACCTCCCTGTTTTTATATTCTATCCCCCTAGCAATAAAAGCCAACATTCCGTTGGCTTTCTTGATCACCTGCTGCACCTGCATACCAACTTTTTGATTTTCTTGCACTAGGACCCCCAGATCCCTTTGTACTGTAGTACTTTCCAGTCTCTCGCCATTAAGAAAATAACTTGCTCTCTGATTTTTCCTGCCAAAGTGCATAACCTCACATTTTCCAATATTATATTGCATCTGCCAAATCTCCGCCCACTCACCCAGCCTGTCGATATCCCCTTGCAGGTTTTTTATGTCCTCCTCACTCTCTACTTTCCCTCCCATCTTTGTATCATCTGCAAATTTTGATATGTTGCACTCGGTCCCCTCCTCCAAATCGTTAATATAGATTGTAAAGAGTTGGGGACCCAGCACCGACCCCTGTGGAACACCACAGGTTACTGGTTGCCAGTCCAAAAATGAACCATTTATCCCAACTCTCTGCTTCCTGTTCGATAACCAATCCTCCACCCATGCCAGAATATTACCCCCAATCCCGTGATTTTTTATCTTAAGTAATAATCTTTTATGTGGCACCTTGTCGAATGCCTTCTGGAAGTCTAAATACACTATGTCCACTGGTTCCCCTTTATCCACCCTGTCCGTTATATCCTCAAAGAACTCAAGCAAATTTGTCAGACATGACTTCCCCTTCATATGAAATGTATCCCAGGACGTTATGGGAGGTTAGGGAGGAAATTGCGGGTCCCCTAGCAGAGATATTTGAATCATCCACCGCTACAGGTGAGGTGCCTGAAGATTGGAGGGTAGCAAATGTTGTGCCTTTGTTTAAGAAGGGCGGCAGGGAAAAGCCTGGGAACTACAGACCAGTGAGCCTGACATCTGTAGTGGGTAAGTTGTTAGAGGGTATTCTGAGGGACAGGATCTACAGGCATTTGGAGAGGCAGGGACTAATTAGGAACAGTCAGCATGGTTTTGTGAGAGGAAAATCATGTCTCACGAATTTGATTGAGTTTTTTGAAGGGGTAACCAAGAAGATAGATGAGGGCTGTGCAGTAGACGTGGTCTACATGGACTTCAGCAAAGCATTTGACAAGGTACCGCATGGTAGGTTGTTACATAAGGTTAAATCTCATGGGATCCAAGGTGAGGTAGCCAATTGGATACAAAATTGGCTTGACGACAGAAGACAGAGGGTGGTTGTCGAGGGTTGTTTTTCAAACTGGATGCCTGTGTCCAGCGGTGTGCCTCAGGGATCGGTGCTGGGTCCGCTGTTATTTGTTATTTATATTAATGATTTGGATGAGAATTTAGGAGGCATGGTTAGTAAGTTTGCAGATGACACCAAGATTGGTGGCATTGTGGACAGTGAAGAAGGTTATCTAGGATTGCAACGGGATCTTGATAAATTGGGCCAGTGGGCCGATGAATGGCAGATGGAGTTTAATTTAGATAAATGTGAGGTGATGCATTTTGGTAGATCGAATCGGGCCAGGACCTACTCCGTTAATGGTAGGGCGTTGGGGAGAGTTATAGAACAAAGAGATCTAGGAGTACAGATTCATAGCTCCTTGAAAGTGGAGTCACAGGTGGATAGGGTGGTGAAGAAGGCATTCAGCATGCTTGGTTTCATTGGTCAGAACATTGAATGCAGGAGTTGGGATGTCTTGTTGAAGTTGTACAGGGCATTGGTGAGGCCACACTTGGAGTACTGTGTACAGTTCTGGTCACCCTATTATAGAAAGGATATTATTAAACTAGAAAGAGTGCAGAAAAGATTTACTAGGATGCTACCGGGACTTGATGGTTTGACTTACAGGGAGAGGTTAGACAGACTGGGACTTTATTCCCTGGAGAGTAGGAGGTTAAGGGGTGATCTTATAGAAGTCTATAAAATAATGAGGGGCATAGATAAGGTCGATAGTCAAAATCTTTTCCCAAAGGTAGGGGAGTCTATAACGAGGGGGCACAGATTTAAGGTGAGAGGGGAGAGATACAAAAGGATCCAGAGGGGCAATTTTTTCACTCAAAGGGTGGTGAGTGTCTGGAACGAGCTGCCAGAGGCAGTAGTAGAGGCGGGTACAATTTTGTCTTTTAAAAAGCATTTGGACAGTTACATGGGTAAGATGGGTATAGAGGGATATGGGCCAAGTGCAGGCAATTGGGACTAGCTTAGTGGTATAAACTGGGCGACATGGACATGTTGGGCCGAAGGGCCTGTTTCCATGTTGTAACTTCTATGATTCTATGATTCTATGATTCTATAAAGCCATGCTGACTTAAATTATGCTTATCTAAATGTTCCGTTACTGTCTCCTTAATAATAGACTCCAAAATTTTACCCACCACAGATGTTAAGCTAACTGGCCTATAATTTCCAGCCTTCTGCCTACTACCCTTTTTAAATAACGGTGTTACATTAGCAGTTTTCCAATCTGCCGGGACCTCTCCTGAGTCCAGGGAATTTTGGAAAACTATCACCAAAGCATCCACAATCCCTACTGCCACTTCCCTCAAGACCCTCGGATGGAAGCCATCAGGTCCAGGGGATTTATCCGCTTTGAGTCCCATTATTTTACTGAGTACCATCTCCTGAGTGATTTTAATCGTATTTAGCTCCTCCCCCCGTAGAGTCCCCTGTTTGTCCAGTGTTGGGATATTCTTAGTGTCCTCTACCGTAAAGACTGAAACAAAATATTTGTTCAGCATTTTTGCCATCTCCATGTTTCCCACCATTAATTTCCCGGTCTCATCCTCTAAGGGACCTACGTTTGCCTGAGCCACCCTTTTTCTTTTTATATAACTATAGAAACTCTTGCTATCTGTTTTTATATTTTTTGCTAATTTCTTTTCATAATCTAACTTCCCTTTCTTAATCAATCCTTTAGTTACTTTTTGCTGTCTTTTGAAGAATTCCCAATCTTCTATCCTCCCACTAAGTTTGGCTACCTTATATGTCCTTGTTTTTAGTCGGATACTATCCTTGATTTCTTTACTTAGCCACGGATGGCTGTCATTTCTTTTACACCCTTTTTTCCTCAGTGGAATATATTTATTTTGAAAGTTGTAAAATAACTCCCCAAATGAACACCACTGCTCATGTACCGTCTCACCCTTTTATCTATTTTCCCAGTCCACTTTAATCAATTCCGCTCTCATACCATCATAGTCTCCTTTATTCAAGCTCAGTACGCTTGTTTGAGAATCAAACTTCTCACCCTCTAATTGGATATGGAATGTAACCATGTTGTGGTCGCTCGTTCCAAGGGGATCCTTAACGAGGACATTATTAATTAATCCTGACTCATTACATAGGACCAGGTCCAAGGTTGCCTGCCCCCTAGTAGGATCAGTTACATCCTGCTCAAGAAATCCATCCCTGATGCACTCACTGAACACTTCCTCAAGGCTGCTCTGCCCAATTTGATTTGTCCAGTTAATATGATAATTAAAATCCCCCATAATTATAGCTGTTCCCTTATTACATGCCCCGACTATTTCCTGATTAATACTTCTTCCAGCAGAGTTGCAACTATTAGGAGGCCTATATACTACGCCCACTAATGTTTTTTTCCCCTTATTATTCCTTATCTCCACCCAAACTGTTTCATTATCTTGATGATTTGTCCCAATATCATTTATCTGTATTACAGTGATTCCTTCCTTTATTAACATAATGTGGAGATGCCGGTGATGGACTGGGGTTGACAATTGTAAACAATTTTACAACACCAAGTTATAGTCCAGCAATTTTATTTTAAATTCACAAGCTTTCGGAGATTTTCTCCTTCCTCAGGCAAATGTTTCAAGAGCCTTGAAATGTTTCAAGGCTCTTGAAACATTTGCCTGAGGAAGGAGAAAATCTCCGAAAGCTTGTGAATTTAAAATAAAATTGCTGGACTATAACTTGGTGTTGTAAAATTGTTTACAATTTATTAACATAGCCACCCCACCTCCCCTTCCTTCCTGCCTGTCCTTCCTGATTGTTAAATACCCTGGCATATTTAATTCCCAGTCGTTGTCACCCTGCAGCCATGTTTCTGTAATGGCCACAAGATCATACCCATACGTAGTTATTTGTGCCATTAACTCGTCCATTTTGTTACGAATGCTACGAGCATTCAGATAAAGAACTTTCAAATCTGTTTTGTGACGCTTAGTTCCTGCTTTTTCCTTTTTTAACACTTTACCTTTTACTCCATACCTTCTGTCCCTTCCTGTTACGCTTTCCTCTCTCTCCCTGCTCAGGTTCCCAACCCCCTGCCACTTTAGTTTAAACCCTCCCCAACAGCACTAGCAAACACTCCTCCTAGGACAGCGGTCCCGGCCCTGCCCAGGTGCAGACCGTCCGGTTTGTACTGGTCCCACCTCCCCCAGAACCGTTTCCAGTGTCCCAGGAATTTGAATCCCTCCCCCTTGCACCATTCCTCTAGCCACGTATTCATTTGAAATATCCTCCTATTTCTACTCTGACTAGCACGTGGCACTGGCAGCAATCCTGAGATTACTACCTTTGAGGTCCTATTTTTTAATTTACCTCCTAACTCCCTATATTCTGCTTTTAGGACCTCATCCCCTTTTTTACCTATATCGTTGGTGCCTATGTGCACCACGACAGTTGGCTGTTCGCCCTCCCCCTCCAAAATGTTCTGTAGCCGCTCCGAGACGTCCTTGATCCTTGCACCAGGGAGGCAACACACCATCCTGGAGTCTCGGTTGCGGCCGCAGAAACGCCTGTCTATTCCCCTTACAATTGAGTCCCCTATCACGATAGCTCTTTCACTCTTTTTCCTCCCAGCCTGTGCAGCAGAGCTACCCGTGGTGCCAGGAAGTTGGCTGCTGCTGCCTTCCCCTGATAAGTCATCCCCCCCAACAGCATCCAAAGTGGCATATCTGTTTGAGAGGGGGATGGCCACAGGGGACCCCTGCACTACCTGCCTGCACCTCTTACTCTTCCTGGTGGTCACCCATTCACTTCCTGCCTGTATACCCTTTACCTGCGGTGTGACCAACTCGCTGAATGTGCTATCCACGAGTTTCTCTGCATCGCGGATGCTCCACAGTGAGTCCACCCGCAGCTCCAGCTCCGAGATACGATCGGTCAGTAGCTGCAGGTGGACACACTTCCCGCACACATGGTCGGCAGGGACACTGGTAGTGTCCATGACTTCCCACATCTTGCAGGAGGAGCATATCACGGGTGCGAGGTCTGCTGCCATGACTTGCCTTAGCTTAGTTACCCCTTTTAAATTACGTTGAAATTAGAAAATGTTAACTATACTAGGGACCTAGGTTCACTAAAAAAAAACACTATCTGCTATAAAACCTGCAGATCTTCCCTTTCTTATTACTTTACTTACAGTAAAATGGTAGAAATACTCACCTGAACCTACTCACCAATCAGCTGCCTCCCCTGTGCCGCGTCACTTTCTGACTGGTGACGTCACCCCGAACTGCCGCTGGTCTCAGAGTCTCGCTCTCAGAGTAAGCTCTGGTCTCGCTCTCTCCGCGCTGTTTATATCCCCGCTCTGGTCTCGCTCTTTCCCGCCGCTCACCGACTGAACTCCCGCTCTCTCCGCGCTGTTTATATCCCTGCTCTGGTCTCGCTCTTTCCCGCCGCTCACCGACTGGACTCTCTCTCTCCGCGCTGTTTATATCTCCGCTCTGGTCTCGCTCTCTCCGCCGCTCACCGACTGGACTCTCGCTCTCTCCGCGCTGTTTATATCCCCGCTCTGGTCTCACTCTCTCCCCCCACTCACCGACTGAACTGTCGCTCTCTCCGCGCTGTTTATATCTCCGCTCTGGTCTCGCTCTCTCCCCCCACTCACCGACTGAACTCTCGCTCTCTCCGCGCTGTTTGTATCCCCGCTCTGGTCTCGCTCTCTCCGCCGCTCACCGACTGGACTCTCGCTCTCTCCGCGCTGTTTTTATCTCCGCTCTGGTCTCGCTCTTTACCGCCGCTCACCGACTCCAAGAAGATATCAATGGGTTGGTGGAGTGGGCAGAAAAGTGGCAAATGGAGTTCAACCCGGAGAAGTGTGAGGTAATGCACTTAGGGAGGGCAAACAGTAAAAGGGAATACGCAGTAAACGGGAATATATTGAGAGGGGTAGAGGAAGTGAGAGATCTTGGAGTGCATGTGCACAGGTCCCTGAAGGTGGCAGTACAGGTAGATAAGGTTGTGAAGAAGGCATATGGAATGCTCTCTGTTATTAGCCGAGGTACAGAATACAAAAGCAGGGATGTAATGATGGAACTGTATAAAATGCTGGTAAGGCCACAGCTGGAGTATTATGCGCAGTTCTGGTCACCACATTACAGGAAGGACGTAATTGTTCTGGAGAGAGTGCAGAGAAGATTTACAAGAATGTTGCCAGGGCTTGAAAATTGCAGCAACGAGGAGAGATTGGATAGGCTGGTGTTGTTTTCCTTGGAGCAGAGGAGGCTGAGGGGAGACTTGATTGAGGTGTACAAAATTATGAGGGGCCCAGATAGAGTAGACAGGAAGTACCTGTTTCCCCTAGCGGAGAGTTCAAGAACTAGAGGACATAGATTTAAGCTGATTGGTGGAAGGATTAGAGGAGACATGAGGAAAAACTTTTTTACCCAGAGGGTGGTGGGTGTATGGAATTCGCTGCCCGAATTGGTGGTAGAGGCAGGGACCCTCAACTCTTTTAAAAAGTACCTGGACCTGCACCTAAAGTGCTGTAAGCTGCAGGGCTACGGACCGGGTGCTGGAAGGTGGGATTAGAATGGGCACCTGGTTGTTCTTCGAGCCGGCACGGACACGAAGGGCCGAATGGCCCCCTTCTGTGCTGTATCTTTTCTATGGTTCTATGAAGGCCAACATACCATTTGCCTTCCTAACTGCTTGCTGCACCTGCATGTTTGCTTTCAGTGACTGGTATACAAGGACACCCAGGTCCCTTTGTACATCAACATTCCCCAATCTATCACCATTTAAATAATACTCTGCCTTTCTGTTTTTCCTTCTGAAGTGGATAACTTCACATTTATCCACATTATATTGCATCTGCCATGTATTTGCCCACTCACTCAACTTGTCTAAATCTCCTTGAAGCCTCTCTGCATCCTCCTCACAACTCACGATCCCACCTAGTGTCGTCAGCAAACTTGGAAATATTGCATTTGATTCCCTGATCCAAATCATTGATACATATTGTGAATAGCTGGGGCCCAAGCACTGATCCCTGCGGTACCCCACTAGTCACTGCCTGCCACCCGGAAAAAGACCCGTTTATTCCTACTCTCTGTTTCCTGTCAGTCAACCAATTCTCAATCCATGCCAGTATATTCCCCCCAATCCCATGTGCTTTAATTTTGCACACGAACCTCTTATGTGGGACTTTATCAAAGGCCTTGTGAAAATCCAAATAAACCACATCCACTGGTTCTCCCTTATCTATTCTACCAGTTACATCCTCACCTTGAGTACTGTATTCAGTTTTGGCCTCCTTAACAAGGAAGGATAGACTTGCTTTTGAGGCGGTACAGTGAAGGTTCACTAGATTGATTTCTGGGATGAGAGGGTTGTCCTATGATGAGAGATTGAGTAGAATGGGCCGATACTCTCTGGAGTTTAGAAGAATGAGAGGTGACCTCATTAAAATGTACAAAATCCTTCGAGGTGTTGACAGGGTAGCTGCTGAGCGGCTGTTTCCCCTGGCTGGAGAGTCTAGAACTTGGGGGCATAGTCTCAGGTTAAGGGGTGGGCTTTTTAGGACTGAGACGAGAAGGAATTTCTTCACTCAAAGGGTTGTGAATCTTTGGAGTTCTCTACCCCAGAGGGCTGTGGATGCTTAGTCGTTGAGTATATTCAAGACTCAAATCGATAGATTTTTGAACTCTAAGGGAATCAAGGGATTGGGTGGGAAAGTGGAGTTGAGGTGGAAGATCAGCCATGATCTTATTCAATGGCAGAGCAGGCTTGAGGGGCCGCATGGCCTACTTCTGCTTCTATTTCTTATGTTCTTAAGGGCAAAGGCTAAGGCTCCTCCACTGCTGCATCTGAGGTCCCCATACCTGCCAGACTCGCAGTCATATCTTGTGTCCCTGACCACTGACCCAATCTAAACTACTACCTAACCTCGGGTGCGACTGCCTCCTGGCTCGAAGGGTCCAGGTAACTCTTTCCCCCTCCCTGATGCATCGTAATGTCTGCACCTCGGACTCCAGCTCAACAACTCTGAGCTGAAGTTCCTCGAGTTGCAGACATTTACTGCAGATGTGGTTGCCTGGGATTACACTGCTCTTCACATGCTGCAGTAACATCACACTACCTGCCCGGCCATCTCTCTAACCTTGTTTTATTTATTTACTTAATTAAAGATGTTATGTACTTAATTAAAAGGTTATGAAGGCGGATCGGTGGGGTTAAGGGTTCCACTGAGTATGTGGGGTTGAGAGATATCGTGAGAAGGTGGGTCGGTGGGGATGAGAGATATTAAAATAAGGAAATGGCAGACATGTTAAATAATTACTTTGCGTCAGTATTTACAGTGGAGGAAGAGGATAGCATGCCGGATGCCCCAAGGAAACTAATTTTGAAACAGGGATGAGCACTCATCATAATTAACGTAAGCAAATTAACAGTAATGAGGAAAATAATAGCACTAAAGAGTGACAAATCCCCAGGACCAGATGGTTTCCATCCCAGGGTTTTAAAGGAAGTAGGTGAGCACATTGCAGATGCCCTAACTATAATCTTCCAAAGTTCTCTCGATTCAGGAACCGTTCCTCTAGATTGGAAAATTGCACATGTCACTCCACTATTTAACAAAGGTGAGAGAGGGAAACCAGGGAATTATGGACCAGTTAGCCTAACATCTGTTGTGGGGAAATTACCAGAGTCTATAATTAAGGACAGAGTGACTGAACATCTTGAAAATTTTCAGCTGATCAAAAAGAGCCAGCATGGATTTGTAAAGGGTAGGTCATGTCTGACGAACCTGATTGAAGTTTTTGAAGAGGTTACTAAAGTAGTGGATAGGGTTTTTTTTCAAATTTGTTCATGGGATGTGGGCATCGCTGGCGAGGCCAGCATTTATTGCCCATCCCTATTTGCCTTTGAGAAGGTGGTGGTGAGCCGCCTTCTTGAACCGCTGCAGTCCGTGTGGTGAAGGTTCTCCCACAATGCTGTTAGGAAGGGAGTTCCAGGATTTTGACCCAGTGACGATGAAGGAACGGCGATATATTTCGAAGTCGGGATGGTGTGTGACTTGGAGGGGAACGTGCAGGTGGTGTTGTTCCCATGTGCCTGCTGCTCTTGTCCTTCTAGGTGGTAGAGGTCGCGGGTTTGGGAGGTGCTGTCGAAGAAGCCGTGGCGAGTTGCTGCAGTGCATCCTGTGGATGGTACACACTGCAGCCACTGTGCGCTGGTGGTGAAGGGAGTGAATGTTTAGGGTGGTGGATGGGGTGCCAATCAAGCGGGCTGCTTTGTCCTGGATGGTGTTGAGCTTCTTGAGTATTGTTGGAACTGCACTCATCCAGGCAAGTGGAGAGTATTCCATCCCACTCCTGCCTTGTAGATGGTGGAAAGGCTTTGGGGAGTCAGGAGGTGAGTCACTCGCCGCAGAATACCCAGCCTCTGACCTGCTTTTGTAACCACAGTATTTATATGGTTGGTCCAGTTAAGCTTCTGGTCAATGGTGACCCCCAGATGTTGATGGTGGGGGATTCGGCGATGGTAATGCCGTTGAATGTCAAGGGGAGGTGGTTAGACTCTCTCTTGTTGGAGATGGTCATTGCCTGGCACTTGTCTGGCGCGCATGTTACTTGCCACTTATGAGCCCAAGCCCGGATGTTGTCCAGGTCTTGCTGCATGCGGGCTCGGACTGCTTCATTATTTGAGGGGTTGCGAATGGAACTGAACACTGTGCAATCATCAGCAAACATCCCCATTTCTGACCTTATGATGGAGGGAAGGTCATTGATGAAGCAGCTGAAGATGGTTTGGCCTAGGACACTGCCCTGTGGAGCTCCTGCAGCAATGTCCTGGGGCTGAGATGATTGGCCTCCAACAACCACTACCGTCTTCCTTTGTGCTAGGTATGACTCCAGCCACTGGAGAGTCTATGGATGTTGTTTATATGGACTTCCTGAAGGCATTTGATCAAGTCCCTCATAAGTGACTGTTAGCTAAAGTTGAAGCTCGTGGAATTGAGGGAAAATTATTGACCTGGTTCGGGAATTGGCTGAGCGGCAGGAGACAGAGAGTGGGGATAATGGGCGGTTGTCAAATTGGCAGGATGTGACTAGTGGTGTCCCACAGGGATCTGTGGTGGGGCCTCAACGATTCATTGTATTTATTAACGACTTAGATGACGGGATAGAGAGCCACATATCCAAGTTTGCCGATGGCACAAAGATAGGCAGCATTGTAAGCAGTGTCAATGGAAGCATAAAATTACAGACAGATATTAATAGATTAAGCTAATGGGCAAAACTGTGGCAAATGGATTTCAAAGTAGGAAAATGTGAGGTCATCCACTTTGGAACTTAGAAGGATAAATCAGAGTACTTCTCAAATGACGAAAAGTTCGAAACAGTGGAGGTCCATGTACGTAGAGACATAGATCATTAAAATATCATGAACAGGTACAGAAAATAATCAAAAAGGCTAATAGAATGCTGGCCTTTATTTTAAAGCCCTGGTTAGACCACACCTGGAGCACTGTGAGCAGTTCTGGGCACCGCACCTTAGGAAGGATATATTGGCCTTGGAGAGAGTGCAGCGTAGGTTTACTAAAATGATACCTGGACTCCAAGGGTTAAATTACGAGGAGAGATTACACAAACTAGGGTTGTTTTCCCTGTAATTTAGAAGATTAAGGGGTGATTTGATCGAAGTTTTCAAGATATTAAGGGGAACTGATAGGCTAGATAGAGAGAAACTATTTCCGCTGGTTAGGATTCTTGGACTAGGGGACACAGCCTAAAAATTAGAGCCAGGACTTTTAGGAGTGAAGTTAGGAAACATTTCTACACACAAAGGGTGATAGAAGTTTGGAACTCCCTTCGGCAAATGGCAGTTGATGCTAGCTCAATTTTTAATTTTAAACCTGAGATTGATAATACCTTTGGTTAACAAAAATCTAAGAGATATGGGGCTACAGCGGGTTCATGGAGTTAGGTCACAGATCAGCCATGATCTCATTGAATGGAGGAACAGGCTCGAGGGGCTAAATGGCCTACTCCTATTGCTATGCTCATATGACAATGATGGGGATGGTAGGTTTGTTGGTAAGGATGAGCTGGACACTGTGATGCGTTTCTGTGGAAGGATGAGCTGGACACTGATGGGGATGGTGGGTTTCGATGGGATGATGAGCTGGACACTGTGATGGGGATGGTGGGTTTCTGTCGAAGGATGAGCTGGACATGTGATGTGGGTGGTGGGTTCAGGCACAGGTCAGGTACAGATATAGGGTACAGGCCTCGTTCAGGTGGAGGTCCAGGTCAGATACAGGGTATTGGTATTGGTACAGGCACAGGGTTTGGGTACATGTACGGTGTATGGGTACGAGGTATGGGTACATTTACGGTATATGGGTGCAGGTATAGGCATAGGGTATGAGTGCATGTACAGTTAATGGGTCCAGGTACAGCCACAGGGTATGGGTACAGGTACATGGTATGAGTGCATGTACAGTTAATGGGTACAGGTACATGGTATGAGTGCATGTACAGTTAATGTGTACAGGTACAGTCACAGGGTATGAGTGCATGTACAGTTAATGGGTGCAGGCACAGGCACAGGGTATGAATGCATGAACAGTTAATGGGTACAGGCACAGGGTATGAATGCATGAACAGTTAATGGGTACAGGTACAGGCACAGGGTATGATTGCATGCACCGCTAATGGGTACAGGTACAGGCACAGGGTATGAATGCTTGAACAGTTAATGGGTACAGGCACAGGATATGAATGCATGAACAGTTAATGGGTGCAGGCACAGGCACAGGGTATGAATGCATGAACAGTTAATGGGTACAGGCACAGGGTATGAATGCATGAACAGTTAATGGGTACAGGCACAGGGTATGAGTGCATGTACAGTTAATGGGTACAGGTACAGGCACAGGGTATGAATGCATGTACAGTTAGTGGGTACAGATACAGGCACAGGGTATGAATGCATGTACAGTTATTGGGTACAGGCACAGGGTATGAGTGCATGTACAGTTAGTGGGTACAGGTACAGGCACAGGGTATGAATGCATGTACAGTTATTGGGTACAGGCACAGGGTATGAGTGCATGTACAGTTAGTGGGTACAGGTACAGGCACAGGGTATGAATGCATGTACAGTTATTGGGTACAGGTACAGGGTATGAGTGCATGTACTGTTAATGGGCACAGGCACAGGGTATGAGTGCATGTACAGTTAGTGGGTACAGGTACAGGCACAGGGTATGAATGCATGTACTGTTAATGGGCACAGGCACAGGGTATGAGTGCATGAACAGTTAATGGGTACAGGCACAGGGTATGAGTGCATGTACAGTTAATGGGCACAGGCACAGGGTATGAATGCATGTACTGTTAATGGGCACAGGCACAGGGTATGAGTGCATGTACAGTTAATGGGCACAGGTACAGGGTATGAATGCATGTACAGTTAGTGGGTACAGGTACAGGCACAGGGTATGAGTGCATGTACTGTTAATGGGCACAGGCACAGGGTATGAATGCATGTACTGTTAATGGGCACAGGTACAGGCACAGGGTTACTGGGGCTGAAGTTCAATGTGGGGAAGTGTGGAGTGGTCAACGTAAGATCTAAGGAAGACAAATAGGAATATTTTCTTAATGGTGAAAATTTGAGTTACACAAACACTATGAAATCATCACTCAAAGCGAGTGTGCAGGTACAAAAACTAATCTTAAATGGACTAAAGTACAAAGGGGAAGAAGTTATGCTTCAGTTGTAGAGAGCCTTGGTCAGACCCTATCAAGAGTACTGCATTCAGTTTTGGGCACCGCACCTCAATAAGGATATATTGGCCTTGTGCAGTGCAGATTGAGGTGTTCAAAACGATTAAGGGATTCAATCGGATACAGAGAAACTATTTCCTCTGATGGGGGATTCCTGAACAATGGGGCACAATCTTTAAATTAGTGCTAGGCCGTTCGGGTGTGATGTCAGGAAGCACTTTTTCCACACGAAGGGTAGTGGAAATCTGGGACTCTTTCTCCAAAAAGGCTGTGGATGCTGGGGGACAATTGAAGCTTCCAAGACTGAGATTGAAAGATTTTTATTTGGCAAGGCTATTAAGGGATATCGGTCCCTTAAAGGCGGGAGAATGGATTAAAGAAACAGGTCAGCCATGATGTAGTTGAATGGTGGAGGAGGCTCGAGGGGCTGCATGGCCTCCTCCTGTTCCAATATCCCATCAAGGGGCTGAATGGCCTCCTGCTGTTCCTATGTCCCATTGAGGGGCTGAATGGCCTCCTCCTGTCCCTACGACCCCTCGGGCCGAATGGCCTCCTCCTGTCCCTACGACCCCTCAGGGGCCGAATGGCCTCCTCCTGTTCCTATGACCATGCTCAACGTAAGGCAGCATGACCTGATTGGGAGGTGGGGGTGCACCAGGTGGTGTCTCCTGTTGAGCGGGGAGATAGGAAGAGGGATGTCTTAGGAAACATTGGAACAGGAGTAGGCCATTCAGCCCCTCGTGCCTGCTCTGCCATTTGATAAGATCATGGCTGATCTGTGATCTAACTCCATATACCTGCCTTTGGCCCATATCCCTTAATACCTTTGGTTGCCAAAAAGCTATCTATCTCAGATTTAAATTTAACAATTGAGCTCGTATCAATTGCCGTTGGCAGAAGAGAGTTCCAAACTTCTACAACCCTTTGTGTGTAGAAATGTTTTCTAATCTCACTCCTGAAAGGTCTGGCTCCAATTTTTAGACTGTGCCCCCTACTCCTAAAATCCCCAACCAGCGGAAATAGTTTCTCTCTATCCACCTTATCTGTTCCCTTTAATATCTTATAAACTTCGATCAGATCACCCCTTAACCTTGTAAACTCTAGAGAATACAACCCCAATTTGTGTAATCTCTCCTCGTAACTTAACCCTTGAAGTCCAGGTATAATTCCAGTAAACCTACGCTGCACTCCCTCCAAGGCCAATATGTCCTTCCGAAGGTGCGGTGCCCAGAACTGCTCACAGTACTCCAGGTGCGGTCCAACCAGGGTTTTGTATAGCTGCAGCATAACTTCTGCCCCCTTGTACTCGAGTCCTCCAGATATAAAGGCCAGCATTCCATTAGCCTTATTGATTAAGAACATAAGAAATAGGAGCAGGAGTAGGCCAATCGGCCCCTCGAGCTTGCTCCGCCATTCAATAAGATCATGGCTGACCTGATCCGAACCTCAAATCTAAATTCATGTCCAATTTCCTGCCCGCTCCCCGTAACCCCTAATTCCCTTTACTTCTAGGAAACTGTCGATTTCTGTTTTAAATTCATTTAATGATGTAGCTTCCACAGCTTCCTGGGGCAGCAAATTCCACAGACTTACTACCCTCTGAGTGAAGAAATTT
Organism: Heptranchias perlo; assembly: GCF_035084215.1. Classification (NCBI taxonomy): domain Eukaryota; kingdom Metazoa; phylum Chordata; class Chondrichthyes; order Hexanchiformes; family Hexanchidae; genus Heptranchias; species Heptranchias perlo. The sequence goes on from NW_027139378.1 coordinate 182,095, forward strand.
CTTCTCATCTCAGTTTCGAAAGAGCAGCCCCTTATTCTAAGATTATGCCCTTAGTTCTGGTTTCACCCATCCTTGGGAACATCCTTACCGCATCCACCCGATCAAGCCCCTTCACAATCTGATATGTTTCAATAAGATCGCCTCTCATTCTTCTGAACTCCAATGAGTAGAGTCCCAATCTACTCAACCTCTCCTCATATGTCCGCCCCCTCATCCCCGGGATTAACCGAGTGAACCTTCTTTGTACTGCCTCGAGAGCAAGTATGTCTTTTCTTAAGTATAGAGACCAAAACTGTATGCAGTATTCCAGGTGCGGTCTCACCAATACCTTACACAACTGCAGCAATACCTCCCTGTTTTTATATTCGATCCCCCTAGCAATAAAAGCCAACATTCCGTTGGCCTTACATAAGAACATAAGAAATAGGAGCAGGAGTAGGCCAATCGGCCCCTCGAGCCTGCTCCGCCATTCAATAAGATCATGGCTGATCTGATCCCAACCACAAATCTAAAGAACACAAGAAGTCGGAGCAGGACCCGGCCACTCAGCCCCTGGGCCCTCTCCGCCACCCACAGGGCATTGACCGATCCGAACTCAGCTTCATGTCCAATTTCCTGCCCGCTCCCCATAACCCCTAATTCCCTTTACTTCTAGGAAACTGTCTATTTCTGTTTTAAATTTATCTAATGATGGAGCTTCCACAGCTTCCTGGGGCAGCAAATTCCACAGACCTACCACCCTCTGAGTGAAGAAGTTTCTCCTCATCTCAGTTTTGAAAGAGCAGCCCCTTATTCTAAGATTATGCCCCCTAGTTCTAGTTTCACCCATCTTTGGGAACATCCTCACAGCATCCACCCGATCAAGCCCCTTCACAATCTTATATGTTTCAATAAGATCGCCTCTCATTCTTCTGAACTCCAATGAGTAGAGTCCCAATCTACTCAACCTCTCCTCATATGTCCACCCCCTCATCCCCGGGATTAACCGAGTGAACCTTCTTTGTACTGCCTCGAGAGCAAGTATGTCTTTTCTTAAGTGTGGACACCAAAACTGTATGCAGTATTCCAGGTGCGGTCTCACCAATACCTTATATAACTGCAGCAATACCTCCCTGTTTTTATATTCTATCCCCCTAGCAATAAAAGCCAATATTCCGTTGGCTTTCTTGATCACCTGCTGCACCTGCATACCAACTTTTTGATTTTCTTGCACGAGGACCCCCAGATCCCTTTGTACTGCAGTACTTTCCAGTCTCTCGCCATTAAGAAAATAACTTGCTCTCTGATTTTTCCTGCCAAAGTGCATAACCTCACATTTTCCAATATTATATTGCATCTGCCAAATCTCCGCCCACTCACCCAGCCTGTCTATATCCCCTTGCAGGTTTTTTATGTCCTCCTCACTCTCTACTTTCCCTCCCATCTTTGTATCATCTGCAAATTTTGATATGTTGCACTCGGTCCCCTCCTCCAAATCGTTAATATAGATTGTAAAGAGTTGGGGACCCAGCACCGACCCCTGTGGAACACCACTGGTTACTGGTTGCCAGTCCGAGAATGAACCATTTATCCCAACTCTCTGCCTCCTGTTCGATAACCAATCCTCCACCCATGCCAGAATATTACCGCCAATCCCGTGATTTTTTTATCTTAAGTAATAATCTTTTATGTGGCACCTTGTCGAATGCCTTCTGGAAGTCTAAATACACTACGTCCACTGGTTCCCCTTTATCCACCCTGTACGTTATATCCTCAAAGAACTCAAGCAAATTTGTCAGACATGACTTCCCCTTCATAAAGCCATGCTGACTTTGTCCTATTAAATTATGCTTATCTAAATGTTCCGTTACTGTCTCCTTAATAATAGACTCCAAAATTTTACCCACCACAGATGTTAGGCTAACTGGCCTATAATTTCCAGCCTTCTGCCTACTACCCTTTTTAAATAACTGTGTTACATTAGGAGTTTTCCAATCTGCCGGGACCTCTCCTGAGTCCAGGGAATTTTGGAAAACTATCACCAAAGCATCCACAATCCCCACTGCCACTTCCCTCAAGACCCTAGGATGGAAGCCATCAGGTCCAGGTGATTTATCCGCCTTGAGTCCCATTAATTTACTGAGTACCAATTCCTTAGTGATTTTAATCGTATTTAGCTCCTCCCCCCCGAGAGTCCCCTGTTTGTCCAGTGTTGGGATATTCTTAGTGTCCTCTACCATAAAGACTGAAACAAAATATTTGTTCAGCATTTTTGCCATCTCCATGTTTCCCACCATTAATTTCCCGGTCTCATCCTCTAAGGGACCTACGTTTGCCTTAGCCACCCTTTTTCTTTTTATATAACTACAGAAACTCTTGCGATCTGTTTTTATATTTTTTGCTAATTTCTTTTCATAATCTAACTTCCCTTTCTTAATCAATCCTTTAGTTACTTTTTGCTGTCTTTTGAAGACTTCCCAATCTTCTATCCTCCCACTAAGTTTGGCTACCTTATATGTCCTTGTTTTTAGTCGGATACTATCCTTGATTTCTTTACTTAGCCACGGATGGCTGTCATTTCTTTTACACCCTTTTTTCCTCAGTGGAATATATTTATTTTGAAAGTTGTAAAATAACTCCCTAAATGAACACCACTGCTCATGTACCGTCTTACCCTTTTATCTATTTTCCCAGTCCACTTTAATCAATTCCGCTCTCATACCATCATAGTCTCCTTTATTCAAGCTCAGTACGCTTGTTTGAGAATCAACCTTCTCACCCTCTAATTGGATATGGAATGTAACCATATTGTGGTCGCTCGTTCCAAGGGGATCCTTAACTAGGACATTATTAATTAATCCTGACTCATTACACAGGACCAGGTCCAAGGTTGCCTGCCCCCTTGTAGGATCAGTTACATACTGCTCAAGAAATCCATCCCTGATGCACTCAATGAACTCTTCCTCAAGGCTGCTCTGCCCAATTTGATTTGCCCAGTTAATATGATAGTTAAAATCCCCCATAATTATAGCTGTTCCCTTATTACATGCCCCGACTATTTCCTGATTAATACTTCTTCCAGCAGAGTTGCAACTATTCGGAGGCCTATATACTATGCGCACTAGTGTTTTTTTCCCCTTATTATTCCTTATCTCTACCCAAACTGTTTCATTATCCTGATCCTTTGTCCCAATATCATTTCTCTGTATTACAGTGATTCCTTCCTTTATTAACATAGCCACCCCACCTCCCCTTCCTTCCTGCCTGTCCTCCCTGGCATATTTAATTCCCAGTCGTTGTCACCTTGCAGACATGTTTCTGTAATGGCCACAAGATCATACCCATACGTAGTTATTTGTGCCGTTAACTCGTCCATTTTGTTACGAATGCTACTTGCATTCAGATAAAGAACTTTCAAATATGTTTTGTGACACTTAGTTCCTGCTTTTTCCTTTTTTAACACTTTACCTATTACTCCATACCTTCTGTCCCTTTCTGACGCGCTTTCCTCTGTCTCCCTGCTCAGGTTCCCAACCCCTTCTTGATCACCTGCTGCACCTGCATACTAACTTTTTGATTTTCTTGCACGAGGACCCCCAGATCCCTTTGTACTGCAGTACTTTCCAGTCTCTCGCCATTAAGATAATAACTTGCTCTCTGATTTTTCCTGCCAAAGTGCATAACCTCACATTTTCCAATATTATATTGCATCTGCCAAATCTCCGCCCACTCACCCAGCCTGTCTATATCCCCTTGTAGGGTTTTATGTCCACCTCACTCTCTACTTTCCCTCCCATCTTTGTATCATCTGCAAACTTTGATATGTTACACTCGGTCCCCTCCTCCAAATCGTTAATTTCGATTGTAAAGAGTTGGGGACCCAGCACCGATCCCTGCGGAACACCACTGGCTACTGGTTGCCAGTCCGAGAATGAACCATTTATCCCAACTCTCTGCTTCCTGTTAGATAACCAATCCTCCACGCATGCCAGAATATTACCCCCAATCCAGTGATTCTTTATCTTGAGCAATAATCTTTTTTGTGGCACCTTGTCGAATGCCTTCTGGAAGTCTAAATACACTACGTCCACTGGTTCCCCTGTATCCACCCTGTACGTTATGTCCTCAAAGAACTCAAGCAAATTTGTCAGACATGACTTCCCCTTCATAAAGCCATGCTGACTTTGTCCTATTAAATTATGTTTATCCAAATGTTCCGCTACTGTCTCCTTAATAATAGACTCCAAAATTTTACCCACCACAGATGTTAGACTAACTGGTCTATAATTTCCAGCCTTCTGCCTACTACCCTTTTTAAATAAGGGTGTTACATTAGCAGTTTTCCAATCTGCCGGGAACTTTGCCGAGTCCAGAGAATTTTGGAAAATTATTACCAAAGCATCCACAATCCCGACTGCCACTTCCCTCAAGACCCTAGGATGTAAGCCATCAGGTCCAGGGCATTTATCCGCCTTGAGTCCCATTAATTTACTGAGTTCCTGTTCATGACACTTCTGGAAGTCCATATAAATAACATCCATTGACATTCCCCTGTCCACTGCTTTAGTCACCTCTTCAAAAAATTCAATCATGTTTGTCAGGCACGACCTACCTTTCACAAATCCATGCTGGCTCTCTCTGATTAACTGAAAATTCTCGAGGTCACCCTATCCTTCATTATGGACTCCAGCATTTTCCCCACAACAGATGTTAGGCTAACTTGTCTATAATTCCCTGGTTTACCTCTCTCCTTTCTTAAAAAGCAGAGTGACATGTGCAATTTTCCAATGTAGAGAGACAGTTCCTGAATCTGGAGAACTTTGAAAGATTATAGTTAGGGCATCTGCAATGTGCTCACCTACTTCCTTTAAAACCCGGGGATGGCAACCATCTTGTCCTGGGGATTTGTCACTCTTTAGTGCCATTATTTCCTTCATTACTGTTGCTTTACTTATGTTAATTTTATTGAGTCCCTGTCCCCGATTCATTATTAGTTTTCTTGAGATTTCCGGCATGCTGTCCTCTTTCTCGACTATAAATACTGACGCAAAGTAATTATTCAACATGTCCGCCATTTCCCCATTGTCAATGACAGTATCCCCACTTTCAGTTTTTAAGGGGCCAACACTGCTCCTGACCACCCTCTTTTTCCTGATATAACTATAAAAGTTCTTTGTATTGGTTTTGATATCCCTTGCAAGTTTCTTTTCATACTCTCTTTTTGTAGCTCTTACTATCTGTTTTGTGACCCTTTGTTGATCTTTGTATCTTTCCCATTCGCCAGGATCTGTGCCATTTTTTGCCTTTTTGTATGCCCTTTCCTTATGTCTTATACCGTCCCTTACCTCTTTAGTTGTCCATAGCTGGGTTTTTTTGGCAAGCAGAGTTCTTGCCCCTCAGGGGTACAAACCGATTCTGTATCACGTTAAATGTTTCTTTAAACATTTCCCACTGATCATCAGTCGTTTTACCCATTAACAGATTTGCCCAGTTTACTGTGGACAGTCTCTGTCTCATCCCATTGAAGTCGGCCTTGCCCAAGTCTAGAATCTTAGCAGCTGACTCACTTTTCTCCCTTTCAAACACTACATTGAACTCGACCATGTTATGATCGCGATTGGATAGATGTTCACGCACAGTTAAGCCGTTAACTAAATCTGGTTCGTTGCCTCTAGATCTTGCAGGAAGATTTTAAGGAGATCAGAAAGAGTGTAAAAAACAGGACCTCAAAGGTAGTATTCTCCGGATTACTCCCTGTGCCACGCGCTAGCGAATATAGAAATAGGAGGATATTACAGATGAATGTGTGGCTGGAGAGATGGTGCATTTAGATTCCTGGGGCATTGGGACCGGTTCAGGGGGAGGTGGGACCTGGACAAGCCGGACGGGTTGCACCTCAACAGGGCCAGGACCAATATCCTCACAGGGAGGTTTGCTAGTGCTGTGGGGACGGTTTAAACTAACTTGACAGGGGGATGGATACCTGAACGTTGATTCAGAAGGGAGAGAAGCAGAGCTGGAAATGGAAGGCAAAAAATTAGTAAGTGATTTTGGAAGGCAGAGGAAACAAAGGTTAGAAAATAAACAGCAAGGAAGTTTGGCAGTGCTTAAAGGTCAGTGCTTAAATTGTCAGACACCGAGAACTCAATACTACAGAAAGCCTAGAGTATAAAAAGTGCAGGGATGAAATTAAAAAGGAAATTAGGAAAGCAAAGAGAGGGCATGAGAAAATATTGGCAAGTAAAATCAAGGAAAACCCGAAGATGTTTTATAAATACATTAAGAGCAAGAGAATAACTAAGGAAAGAGTAGGGCCTATTAGAGACCAAAAGGGTAACCTATGTGTGGAGGCAGAAGATGTTAGTATGGTTCTTAATGAATACTTTGCATCTGTCTTCACAAAAGAGAGGGATGATGCAGACATTGTAGTTGAGGAAGAGTGTGAAATATTGGATGGGATAAACATAGTGAGAGAGGAAGTATTAAGGGGATTAGCATCTGGGTGGGGGACTTCAATGTCCATCACCAAGAGTGGCTCGGTAGCACCACCACTGACCGAGCTGGCAGAGTCCTGAAGGACATAGCTGCCAGACTGGTCCTGCGGCAGGTGATGAGCCAACCAACACGAGGGAAAAACTTACTTGACCTCGTCCTCACCAATCTACCTGGCGCAAATGCATCTGTCCATGACAGTATTGGTAGGAGTGACCACCGCACAGTCCTCGTGGAGATGAAGTCCCGTCTTCGCACTGAGGACACCATCCAACGTGTTGTGTGGCACTACCACCGTGCTAAATGGGATAGATTCAGAACAGATCTCGCAGCTCAAAACTGGGCATCCATGAGGCGCTGTGGGCCATCAGCAGCAGCAGATTTGTATTCCAGCACAATCTGTAACTTCATGGCCCGGCATATTCCTCACTCTACCATTACCAACATGCCAGGGGATCAACCCTGGTTCAATGAGGAGTGTAGAAGAGCATGCCAGGAGCAGCACCAGGCATACCTAAAAATGAAGTGCCAATCTGGTGAAGCTACAACTCAGGACTACATGCATGCTAAACAGCGAAAGCAACATGCTATAGACAGAGCTAAGCGATTCCACAACCAACGGATCAGATCAAAGCTCTGCAGTCCTGCCACATCCAGTCGTGAACGGTGGTGGACAATTAAACAACTAACGGGAGGAGGAGGCTCTGTAAACATCCCCGTCCTCAATGATGGCGGAGTCCAGCACGTGAGTGCAAAAGTCAAGGCTGAAGCGTTTGCAATCATCTTCAGCCAGAAGTGCCGAGTGGATGATCCATCTCGGCCGCCTCCCGATATCCCCACCATCACAGAAGCCAGTCTTCAGCCAATTCGATTCACTCCATGTGCACTGGATACAGCAAAGGCTATGGGCCCCGACAACGTCCCGGCTGTCGTGCTGAAGACTTGTGCTCCAGAATTAGCTGCGCCTCTAGCCAAGCTGTTCCAGTACAGCTACAACACTGGCATCTACCGGACAATGTGGAAAATTGCCCAGGTATGTCCTGTCCACAAAAAGCAGGACAAATCCAATCCAGCCAATTACCGCCCCATCAGTCTACTCTCAATCATCAGCAAAGTGATGGAAGGTGTCGTCGACAGTGCTATCAAGTGGCACTTTCTCACCAATAACCTGCTCACCGATGCTCAGTTTGGGTTTTGCCAGGACCACTCTGCTCCAGACCTAATTATAGCCTTGGTCCAAAGATGGACAAAATAGCTGAATTCCAGAGGTGAGGTGAGAGTGACTGCCCTTGACATCAGCCCTAGTAAAATTGAAATCAATGGGAATCAGGGGGAAAACTCTCCAGTGGCTGGAGTCATACCGAGCACAAAGGAAGATAGCAGTGGTTGTTGGAGGCCAATCATCTCAGCCCCAGGACATTGTTGTAGGAGTTCCTCAAGGCAGTGTCTTAGGCCCAACCATCTTCAGCTGCTTCATCAATGACCTTCCCTCCATCATAAGGTCAGAAATGGGGATGTTCGCTGATGATTGCACAGTGTTCAGTTCCATTCGCAACCCTTCAAAGAATGAAGCAGTCCAAGCCCGCATGCAGCAAGACCTGGACAACATCCAGGCTTGGGCTCATAAGTGGCAAGTAACATTCGCGCCAGACAAGTCCCAGGCAATGACCATCTCCAACAAGAGAGAGTCTAACCACCTCCCCTTGACATTCAACGGCATTACCATCGCCGAATCCCCCACCATCAACATCCTGGGGGTCACCATTGACCAGAAACTTAACTGGACCAGCCATATAAATACTGTGGCTACAAGAGCAGGTCAGAGGCTGGGTATTCTGTGGCAAGTGACTCACCTCCTGACTCCCCAAAGCCTTTCCACCATCTACAAGGCACAAGTCAGGAGTGTGATGGAATACTCACCACTTGCCTGGATGAGTGCAGCTCCAACAACACTCAAGAAGCTCGACACCATCCAGGACAAAGCAGTCCGCTTGATTGGCACCCCATCCACCACCCTAAACAGTCACTCCCTTCACCACCGGCGCACAATGGCTGCAGTGTGTACCATCCACAGGATGCACTGCAGCAACTTGCCATGGCTTCTTCAACAGCACCTCCCAAACCCGCCACCTCTACCACCTAGAAGGACAAGAGCAGCAGGTAGATTGAAACAACACCACCTGCACGTTCCCCTCCAAGTCGCACACCATCCCGACTTGGAAATATATCGCCGTTCCTTCATCGTCACTAGGTCAAAATCCTGGAACTCCCTTCCTAACAGCACTGTGGGAGAGCGTTCACCACATGGACTGCAGCAGTTCAAGAAGGCGGCTCACCACCACCTTCTCAAGGGCAATTAGGGATGGGCAATAAATGCCGGCCTCGCCAGCGCCGCCCACATCCCACGAACGAATATTTTTAAAAATCGCGGATGAAATGTATCGCAGGCTGTTAAATGAAGAAGGAAGGAAAGTGCGGAGGCTCTGACCATCATTTTCCATCCTCACTGGATACAGGCGTGGGGCCGGAGCATTGGAGGACTGCTAACACTGTACCGTTGTTTAAAAAGGGAGAAAAAGTTAGACCGAGTAATTATAGGCCAGTCAGTCTGACCTTGCCAGGGTAAACCGTCACTTGGAAAGGCACAGGTTAATCAAGGACAGTCAGCATGGATTTGTTAAAGGAAGCTCATGTCTAACTAAATTGTTTGAATTTTTTGAGGAGGTAACAAGGAGGGTCGATGAGGTTCGTGCATTTGACGTGGTCTACATGGATTTTAGCAAAACTTTTGACAAGGTCCCACATGGCAGACTGGTCAAAAAAGTAAAAGCCCATGGGGTCCAAGGGAAAGTGGCAAATTGGATCCAAAATTGTCTCAGTGGCAGGAAACAAAGGGTAATGGTTAACGGGTGTTTTTGTGACTGGAAGGCTGTTTCCAGTGGGGTTCCGTAGGGCTCAGTACTCGGTCCCTTGCTTTTTGTGATTATATATAAATGATTTGGACTTAAATATAGGGGGCATGATTAAGAAGTTTGCAAATGATACAAAAATTGTGTGGTTGATAGTGAGGGGGAAAGCTGTGGACTGCGGGAAGATATCAATGGACTGGTCAGGTGGGCAGAAAAGTGGCAAATGGAATTCAATCCAGAGAAGTGTGAGGTAATGCATTTGGGGAGAGCAAACAAGGCAAGGGAATACACAATAAATGGGAGGATACTGAGAGGTGTAGAGGAAGTGAGGGACCTTGGAGTGCATGTCCACAGATCCCTGAAGGTAGCAGGACAGGTAGAAAAGGTGGTTAAGAAGGCATATGGAATACTTTCCTTTATTGGTTGAGTCTTAGAATATCAGAGCCAGGAGGTTAAGCTAGAACTGTACAAAACACTGGTTAGGCCACAGCTTGAGTACTGCGTACAGTTCTGGTCACCACATTACAGGAAGGATGTAATTGCACTCGTGAGGGTACAGAGGAGATTTACGAGGATGTTGCCAGGACTGGAGAATTTTAGCTATGGGAAAAGTTTGGATAGGCTGGGGTTGTTTTCTTTGGAATAGAGGAGGCTGAGGGGTGATTTAATTGAGGTGTCCAAAATTATGAGGGTCCTGGATAGAGTGGTCCTCTAGAAATGGAAATAGGGCCTTCCTATTTCCCTTGGCAGAGGGGTCAGTGACCAGGGGGCATAGATTTAAAGTAATTGGTAGAAGGATTCGAGGGGAGCTGTGGAAAAGTTTTTTTACCCAGATGGTGGTGGGGGTCTGGAACGCACTGTCTGAAAGGATGGTAGAAGCTGAAACCCTCAACTCATTTAAAAAGCACCTGGATGCGCACCTGAAGTGCCGTAACCGAGAGGGATCCGGTCCAAGTGCTGGAAACTGGGATTTGGCACATTGGAACAGGAGTAGGCCATTCAGCCCCTCGTGCCTGCTCCACCATTTGATAAGATCATGGCTGATCTGTGATCGAGCTCCATATACCCGCCTTTGGCCCATATCCCTTAATACCTTTGGTTGCCAAAAAGCTATCTATCTCAGATTTAAATTTAGCAATTGAGCTAGTATCAATTGCCGTTTGCGGAAGAGAGTTCCAAACTTCTGCCACCCTTTGTGTGTAGAAATGTTTTCTAATCTTGCTCCTGAAAGGTCTGGCTCTAATTTTTAGACTGTGCCCCCTACACCGAGAATCCCCAACCAGCGGAAATAGTTTCTCTCTATCCACCCTATCTGTTCCCCTTAATATCTTATAAACTTCGATCAGATCACCCCTTAACCTTCGAAACTCCAGAGAATACAACCCCAATTTGTGTAATCTCTCCTCGTAACTTAACCCTTGAAGTCCAGATATCATTCTAGTAAACCTGCACTGCACTCCCTCCAAGGCCAATATGTCCTTCCGAAGGTGCGGTGCCCAGAACTGCTCACAGTACTCCAGGTGCAGTCTAACCAGGGTTTTGTATAGCTGCAGCATAACTTCTGCCCCCTTGTACTCCAGTCCTCCAGATATAAAGGCCAGCATTCCATTCGCCGTCTTGATTATTTTCTGCACCTGTTCATGACACTTCAATGATCTATGTACCTGAACACCTAAGTCCCTTTGGACATCCACTGTTTTTAACTTTTTACCATTTAGAAAGTACCCTGTTCTATCCTTTTTTGATCCAAAGTGGATGACCTCACATTTGTCTACATTGAATTCCATTTGCCACAGTTTTGCCCATTCACCTAATCTATCAATATCGCTTTGTAATTTTATGTTTTTATCCACACTGCTTACAATGCCACCAATCTTTGTGTCATCGGCAAACTTAGATATGAGACTTTCTATGCCTTCATCTAAGTCGTTAATAAATATTGTGAATAATTGAGGCCCCAAGACAGATCCCTGCGGGACTCCACTAGTCACATCCTGCCAATGTGAGTACCTTCCCATTATCCATACTCTCTGTCGCCTTTCGCTCTGCCAACTTCCTAACCAAGTCCGTATTTTTCCCTCGATTCCATGGTCTTCTATCTTAGCTAACAGTCTCTTATGTGGGACCTTATCAAATGCCTTCTGGAAGTCCATATAAATAACATCCATTGACATTCCCCCCTCTCCACTGGTTGGCTCATTTTCGTCTGGTGCGGACACGATCGGCCGAATGGCTTCCTTCTGTGCCGTAAATTTTAGAGTCATAGAGTCATAGAGTTATACAGCACGGATAGAGGCCCTTCGGCCCATCGTGTCCGCGCCGGCCATCAGCCCTGTCTACTCTAATCCCATATTCCAGCATTTGGTCCGTAGCCTTGTATGCTATGGCATTTCAAGTGCTCATCCAAATGCTTCTTGAATGTTGTGAGGGTTCCTGCCTCCACAACCCTTTCAGGCAGTGAGTTCCAGACTCCAACCACCCTCTGGGTGAAAAAGTTCTTTCTCAAATCCCCTCTAAACCTCCCGCCTTTTACCTTGAATCTATGTCCCCTTGTTATAGAACCCTCAACGAAGGGAAAAAGCTCCTTAGTATCCATCCTATCTGTGCCCCTCATAATTTTGTACACCTCAATCATGTCCCCCCTCAGCCTCCTCTGCTCCAAGGAAAACAAACCCAATCTTCCCAGTCTCTCTTCATAGCTGAAGCGCTCCAGCCCTGGTAACATCCTGGTGAATCTCCTCTGCACCCTCTCCAAAGCGATCACATCCTTCCTGTAGTGTGGCGACCAGAACTGCACACAGTACTCCAGCTGTGATTCTATGAAGGTGACTGGGTTGGGGTAGTGTTTCCGTCGACGCCCAGTTACCTCTGGAGCAGGTACACTGCCTATTGGTTTATTGTGTGATTAACCGGCAGTGGGTGGTGCTCTGAATACTAATCAATCTTTGTTGGTTTATACTATAGGTCCATACAAAGTTTCACAATCGACAAGCACATGTTCCTGGCAGTAACACTTCCTGCCTCAGCTTCTCATATGATGGGAATACCCTGGCATCTCGCGGTGGTATGTGCCTGCCTCTGTGTGTGTGTGTGTGTGTGTGTGTGTGTGCGTGCGTGCGCGCGCGTGCGTGCCTTTGTGTGTGTGTGTGTGTGCGCGCGCGCGTGCGTGCCTTTGTGTGTGTGTGTGCGCGCGCGTGCGTGCCTTTGTGTGTGTGTGTGTGTGCGCGCGCGCGTGCGTGCCTTTGTGTGTGTGTGTGCGCGCGCGTGCGTGCCTTTGTGTGTGTGTGTGCATGCGCATGCCTGCGTGCTTGCGAGTGTGTGCGTGCGCGCATGCGCCTATAAGCAGATTGGAGTGGGCACCGAGCCTGTGTTCGAGCCCAGGGATCCTACCAGTGGATGTGTGTATCTGTTCCTCATTCAGTTAGATAATGACTGCTCTGCTGTCCAGCAGAAAATAAGGAAAGCTTACCTGACAGATCAGATTATTCTCCAGTCTCCCTCAATCTTTCTCCCTTCATTTGTTAGACTCTGGACACCGATCCCCTGGGTGGGGTTTGTAGGATTAGACTCTGGACACCGATCCCCTGGGTGGGGTTTGTAGGATTAGACTCTGGACACTGATCCCCTGGGTGGGGTTTGTAGGATTAGACTCTGGACACCGATCCCCGGGGTGGGGTTTGTAGGATTAGACTCTGGACACCGATCCCCGGGGTGGGGTTTGTAGGATTAGACTCTGGACACTGATCCCCTGGGTGGGGTTTGTAGGATTAGACTCTGGACACCGATCCCCGGGGTGGGGTTTGTTTGAGAGGGAGTCGGGGGTTGGTGTGAGGTGATTGTGCCTTGGTCCAGAACTGGAGTCCCAGAGATCCAGAGGTATCCAGACTGTGAGTGAGGCAGAGTAATTAGGACAGAACACAGGCCTATCACCCTGACGTTCATGGCAGCTTTCGCAGATTGGGAGATTAAAATGTTGCTCACGTGTTTTCTAGGTGACGACACCATTAAAACCTGGGACATGAGGAATTTCCGCAACCCCCTCAATGTGGCATCAGGTCTCCTGAACTTCTTCCCCATGTAAGTTTGTGGAATTATTCAACGAACATCGTAACGTAAAAATCTGAAGGGCTTTGGGCTGGGAGTAATACCTCGATCAGCGCCCTGTTACTGGGAGTAATATCTCGATCCGCGCCTTGTTTACTGGGAGTAATACCTCGATCGGCGCCCTGTTACTGGGAGTAATATCTCGATCAGTGCCCTGTTACTGGGAGCAATACGTCGATCAGCGCCCTGTTACTGGGAGTAATATCTCGATCGGTGCCCTGTTACTGGGAGCAATACGTCGATCAGCGCCCTGTTACTGAGAGTAATACCTCGATCAGTGCCCTGTTTACTGGGAGCAATACCTCGATCGGTGCCCTGTTACTGGGAGTAATACCTCGATCGGTGCCCTGTTACTGGGAGTAATACCTCGATCGGTGCCCTGTTACTGGGAGTAATACCTCGATCGGTGCCCTGTTACTGGGAGTAATACCTCGATCGGTGCCCTGTTACTGGGAGTAATACCTCGATCGGTGCCCTGTTACTGGGAGTAATACCTCGATCGGTGCCCTGTTACTGGGAGTAATACCTCGATCGGTGCCCTGTTACTGGGAGTAATACCTCGATCGGTGCCCTGTTACTGGGAGTGATACCTCGATCGGTGCCCTGTTACTGGGAGTAATACCTCGATCGGTGCCCTGTTACTGGGAGTAATACCTCGATCAGTGCCCTGTTACTGGGAGTAATACGTCGATCAGCGCCCTGTTTGCTGGGAGTAATACGTCGAACAGTGCCCTGTTTGCTGGGAGTAATACGTCGATCAGTGCCCTGTTTACTGGGAGTAATACCTCGATCGGCGCCCTGTTACTGGGAGTAATACCTCGATCGGTGCCCTGTTACTGGGAGTATTACCTCGATCGGTGCCCTGTTACTGGGAGTAATACCTCGATCAGCGCCCTATTTGCTGGGAGTAATACCTCGATCAGTGCCCTGTTACTGGGAGTATTACCTCGATCGGCGCCCTGTTACTGGGAGTAATACCTCGATCGGTGCCCTGTTACTGGGAGTAATACCTCGATCGGTGCCCCATCACTGGGAGTAATATCTCGATCGGTGCCCCGTCACTGGGAGTAATATCTCGATCGGTGCCCCGTCACTGGGAGTAATATCTCGATCGGTGCCCCGTCACTGGGAGTAATATCTCGATCGGTGCCCCGTCACTGGGAGTAATATCTCGATCGGTGCCCCGTCACTGGGAGTCATACCTCCATCGGTGCCCCGTCGCTGGGAGTCGCCCCTGCCCCCAGTTGCCCGTCGCTGGGAGTCGCCCCTGCCCCCAGTGCCCCGTCGCTGGGAGTCGCCCCTGCCCCCAGTGCCCCGTCGCTGGGAGTCGCCCCTGCCCCCAGTGCCCCGTCGCTGGGAGTCGCCCCTGCCCCCAGTGCCCCGTCGCTGGGAGTCGCCCCTGCCCCCAGTGCCCCGTCGCTGGGAGTCGCCCCTGCCCCCAGTGCCCCGTCGCTGGGAGTCACCCCTGCCCCCAGTTGCCCGTCGCTGGGAGTCGCCCCTGCCCCCAGTGCCCCGTCGCTGGGAGTCGCCCCTGCCCCCAGTGCCCCGTCGCTGGGAGTCGCCCCTGCCCCCGTGCCCCGTCGCCCCTGCCCCAGTGCCCCGTCGCTGGGAGTCAGACCTGCCCCCGTGCCCCGTCGCTGGGAGTCGCCCCTGCCCCCAGTGCCCCGTCGCTGGGAGTCGCCCCTGCCCCCGTGCCCCGTCGCTGGGAGTCGCCCCTGCTCCAGTGCCCCGTCGCTGGGAGTCGCCCCTGCCCCCAGTGCCCCGTCGCTGGGAGTCGCCCCTGCCCCCGTGCCCCGTCGCCCCTGCCCCAGTGCCCCGTCGCTGGGAGTCAGACCTGCCCCCGTGCCCCGTCGCTGGGAGTCGCCCCTGCCCCCAGTGCCCCGTCGCTGGGAGTCGCCCCTGCCCCCGTGCCCCGTCGCTGGGAGTCGCCCCTGCTCCAGTGCCCCGTCGCTGGGAGTCGCCCCTGCCCCCAGTGCCCCGTCGCTGGGAGTCGCCCCTGCCCCCGTGCCCCGTCGCTGGGAGTCGCCCCTGCCCCCAGTGCCCCGTCGCTGGGAGTCGCCCCTGCCCCCAGTTGCCTGTCGCTGGGAGTCGCCCCTGCCCCAGTGCCCCGTCGCTGGGAGTCGCACCTGCCCCCGTGCCCCGTCGCTGGGAGTCAGTGTCTGGATCTTGCGGTGTATGCGGATTATGGTACATGAGCTTTCCTTGACGCCTGTGTTCTCTCTCTCAGGACAGATTGCTGTTTCAGTCCTGACGATAAACTGCTGGTGACTGGAACATCCATGAAGAAAGGAGAGGGGAATGGAAAGCTGCTTTTCTTCGATCGGCAAACGTTCCACAAACTGTACGAGATCGAGGTCACTGACGCAGTGAGTCATTCTATTAGTGCTGAATCAATCACATTCCACATGCAGCATATGAGGCCCAAGGCATTTCCTCTCAATTTATCATCCTCATTCCGTTAATGTCCCCCACCACCGCACCCCCCCCACCCCTCCCTGATCTGCGCTGTGACCCCCTCTGTCCGCTGTGTATCTAAATGCTGTTTGAAAGTTAACAATGAGAGACCGTTAAGGAGGAGATGGTTCGGGTACAGAGTAGACACATTCCCACGAGGGGGAAAGGAAGGGCATCCAAAGCAAGAGCTCCCTGGATGACGAAAGATATGGAGATTAAAATGGAACAGGAAAAGGAGGCTTATGACAAATGTCAGGTTCATAATCATAGTAGAGAACCAGGCTGTACAGAGAAGATCTAAAAAAAGGGAATAAGAGGGGCAAAGAGAGAGTATGAGAATAGATTAGCGGCTAACATAAAAGGGAACCCAAAAGTCTTTTATAAACATATAAATAGTAAAAGGATAGTCAAAGGAAGCGTGTGACTGATTAGGGACAAAAAAGGAGATCTTCTTGTGGAGGCAGAGGGCACGGCTGAGACACGAAATGAATACTTCACATCGGTCTTCATTAGAGAAGAGGATGCTGCCAATGTAGCAGTAAAGGAGGAGGTGGTAGTGATATTAGACAGGATTAAAAATAGATAAAGAGGAGGTAATTAAAAGATTGGCAGCGTGCAAAGTAGAAAAGTCTCCCGGTCCGGATGGGATGCATCCTCGGTTACTGAGGGAAGTAAGGGTGGAAATTGCAGAGGCTCTGGCCACAATCTTCCAATCCTCCTTAGATATGGGGATGGTGTCAGAGGACTGGAGGATTGCAAATGTTACACCCCTGTTCAAAAAAAGGGGAGAGGGATAAACCTGGCAATTACAGGCCAGTCAGCATAACGTTGGTGGTGAGGAAACTTTTAGAGACAATACCTATAATCTGGGACAAAATTAATTGGCACTTGGAAAAGTCTGGGCAAATAAATTAAAGTCAGCACAGATTTGTTAAAGGCAAATCGTGTTTAACTAACTTGATTGATTTCTTTGATGAAGTAATGGAGAGGGTTGATGAGGGGAGTGTGGTTGATGTGTACGTGGAATTTCAAAAGGCATTTGTTAAAGTACCACATAATAGACCTGTGAGCAAAATTAAATAGATCCCCAGGGCCTGATAATCTGCATCCCAGAGTATTAAAAGAGGTAGCCATGGAAATAGTGGATGCATTAGTGGATGTCATCTTCCAAAATTCTTTAGATTATGGGACAGTTCCTGCAGATTGGAGGGTGGCAAATGTTAACCCCACTATTTAAAAAAGGAGGGAGAGAAAACAGGGAACTACAGACCGGTTAGCCTAACATCAGTAGCAGGGAAAATGCTAGAGTCTATTATAAAGGATGTAATAACAGGACACTTAGAAAATATCAACGGGATTAGACAAAATCAACATGGATTTATGAAAGGGAAATCATAGAGTCATAGAGTTATACAGCACGGATAGAGGCCCTTCGGCCCATCGTGTCCGCGCCGGCCATCAAGCCCAGTCTAATCTAATCCCATATTCCAGCATTTGGTCCGTAGCCTTGTATGCTATGGCATTTCAAGTGCTCATCCAAATGCTTCTTGAATGTTGTGAGGGTTCCTGCCTCCACAACCCTCTCAGGCAGTGAGTTCCAGACTCCAACCACCCTCTGGGTGAAAAAGTTCTTTCTCAAATCCCCTCTAAACCTCCCACCTTTTACCTTGAATCTATGCCCCCTTGTTATAGAACCCTCAATGAAGGGAAAAAGCTCCTTAGTATCCATCCGATCTGTGCCCCTCATAATTTTGTACACCTCAATCATGTCCCCCCTCAGCCTCCTCTGCTCCAAGGAAAACAAACCCAATCTTCCCAGTCTCTCTTCATAGCTGAAGCGCTCCAGCCCTGGTAACATCCTGGTGAATCTCCTCTGCACCCTCTCCAAAGCGATCACATCCTTCCTGTAGTGCGGCGACCAGAACTGCACACAGTACTCCAGCTGTGGCCTAACCAGTGTTTTATACAGCTCCATCATAACCTCCTTGCTCTTATATTCTATGCCTCGGCTAATAAAGGCAAGTATCCCATATGCCTTCTTTACCACCTTATCTACCTGTTCCGCCGCCTTCAGGGATCTGTGAACTTGCACACCAAGATCCCTCTGACCCTCTGTCTTGCCTAGGGTCCTTCCATTCATTGTGTAGTCCCTTGCCTTGTTAGTCCCTCCAAAGTGCATCACCTCGCACTTTTCCGGGTTAAATTCCATTTGCCACTGTTCCGCCCATCTGACCAACCCATCTATATCGTCCTGCAGACTGAGGCTATCCTCCTCGCTATTTACCACCCTACCAATTTTTGTATCATCAGCGAACTTACTGATCATACCTTTTACATTCATATCCAAGTCGTTAATGTAGACCACAAACAGCAAGGGCCCCAGCACAGATCCCTGTGGTACCCCACTGGCCACAGGCTTCCAGTCACAAAAACAACCTTCGACCATCACCCTCTGCCTTCTGCCACTAAGCCAGTTTTGTATCCAAAGTGCCAAGGCACCCTGGACTCCATGGGCTCATACCTTCTTGACCAGTCTCCTGTGCGGGACTTTATCGAAGGCCTTACTGAAATCCATGTATACCACATCCACTGCGTTACCCTCATCCACACGCCTAGTCACCCCCTCAAAAAATTCAATCAAATTAGTCAGACATGATCTTCCCTTGACAAAGCCATGTTGACTATCCCTGATTAATCCTTGCTTCTCCAAGTGGAGACTAATTTTGTCCTTCAGAATTTTTTCCAATAATTTTCCTACCACTGATGTTAAGCTCACTGGTCTGTAGTTCCCCGGTTTTTCCCTACTCCCCTTCTTGAATAATGGTACTACATTAGCGGTTCTCCAGTCCTCTGGCACATCCCATGTTTGACAAACCTACTGGAGTTTTTTGAAGATGTAACTGGTAGAATAGATAAGGGAGAACCAGTGGATGTGGTTTATTTGGATTTTCAGAAGGCCTTTGATAAAGTCCCACATAAGAGGTTAGTGTGCAAAATTAAAGTACATGGGATTGGGGGGAATATACTGGCATGGATTGAAAATTGGTCAACAGACAGGAAACAGAGAGTAGGAATAAATGGGTCTTTTTCGGGGTGGCAGGCTAGCGGGGTACCACAGGGATCAGTGCTTGGGCCCCGGCTATTCGCAATATATATCGAGCCCATGGAATCCAGGGTGCCTTGGCACTTTGGATACAAAACTGGCTTAGTGGCAGAAGGCAGAGGGTGATGGTCGAAGGTTGTTTTTGTGACTGGAAGCCTGTGGCCAGTGGGGTACCACAGGGATCGGTGCTGGGTCCCTTGCTGTTTGTGGTCTACATTAATGACTTGGATATGAATGTAAAAGGTATGATCAGTAAGTTCGCTGATGATACAAAAATTGGTAGGGTGGTAAATAGCGAGGAGGATAGCCTCAGTCTGCAGGACGATATAGATGGGTTGGTCAGATGGGCGGAACAGTGGCAAATGGAATTTAACCCGGAAAAGTGCGAGGTGATGCACTTTGGAGGGACTAACAAGGCAAGGGGGAATACACAATGAATGGGAGGACCCTAGGCAAGACAGAGGGTCAGAGGGATCTTGGTGTGCAAGTTCACAGATCCCTGAAGGCGGCGGAACAGGTAGATAAGGTGGTAAAGAAGGCATATGGGATACTTGCCTTTATTAGCCGAGGCATAGAATATAAGAGCAAGGAGGTTATGATGGAGCTGTATAAAACACTGGTTAGGCCACAGCTGGAGTACTGTGTGCAGTTCTGGTCGCCACACTACAGGAAGGATGTGATCGCTTTGGAGAGGGTGCAGAGGAGATTCACCAGGATGTTACCAGGGCTGGAGCGCTTCAGCTCTGAAGAGAGACTGGGAAGATTGGGTTTGTTTTCCTTGGAGCAGAGGAGGCTGAG
Organism: Heptranchias perlo; assembly: GCF_035084215.1. Classification (NCBI taxonomy): domain Eukaryota; kingdom Metazoa; phylum Chordata; class Chondrichthyes; order Hexanchiformes; family Hexanchidae; genus Heptranchias; species Heptranchias perlo. The sequence continues at coordinate 201,934 of NW_027139378.1, forward strand.
GGGGGACATGATTGAGGTGTACAAAATTATGAGGGGCACAGATAGGATGGATACTAAGGAGCTTTTTCCCTTCGTTGAGGGTTCTATAACAAGGGGGCATAGATTCAAGGTAAAAGGCGGGAGGTTTAGAGGGGATTTGAGAAAGAACTTTTTCACCCAGAGGGTGGTTGGAGTCTGGAACTCACTGCCTGAAAGGGTTGTGGAGGCAGGAACCCTCACAACATTCAAGAAGCATTTGGATGAGCACTTGAAATGCCATAGCATACAAGGCTACGGACCAAATGCTGGAATATGGGATTAGAGTAGACAGGGCTTGATGGCCGGCGCGGACACGATGGGCCGAAGGGCCTCTATCCGTGCTGTATAACTCTATGACTCTAAAACAATGATTTGGATGAGGGAACCAAATGTAATATTTCCAAGTTTGCTAACGACACAAAACTAGGTGGGATCGTGAGTTGTGAGGAGGATGCAAAGAGGCTTCAAGGCGATTTAGACAAGTATTGTGCGCAGTTCTGGTCAGCACATTGCAGGAAGGATGTAATTGCTGTGGAGAGAGTGCAGAGAAGATTTACAAGAATGTTGCCAGGGCTTGAAAATTGCAGCTACGAGGAGAGATTGGATAGGCTGGGGTTGTTTTCCTTGGAGCAGAAGAGGCTGAGGGGAGACTTGATTGAGGTGTACAAAATTATGAGGGGCCCAGATAGAGTAGGCAGGGAGTACCTGTTTCCCCTAGCGGAGAGTTCAAGAACTCGAGGACATAGATTTGAGCTGATTGGCGGAAGGATTAGAGGGGACATGAGGAAAACCTTTTTTACCCAGAGGGTGGTGGGTGCATGGAATTTGCTGCCCGAATTGGTGGTAGAGGCAGGGACCCTCAACTCTTTTAAAAAGTACTTGGACCTGCACCTAAAGTGCTGTAAGCTGCAGGGCTACGGACCGGGTGCTGGAAGGTGGGATTAGAATGGGCACCTGGTTGTTCTTTGAGCCGGTGTGGACACGAAGGGCCGAATGGCCCCCCTTCTGTGCCATATCTTTTCTGTGGTTCTATGTTGAGTGAGTGGGTAAATACATGGCAGATGCAGTATAATGTGGATAAATGTGAAATTGTCCACTTCGGAAGGAAAAACAGAAAGGCAGCGTATTATTTAAATGGTGATAGATTGGGAAATGTTGATGTACAAAGGGACCTGGGTGTCCTTGTACACCAGTCACTGAAAGTAAACATTCAGGTGCAGCAAGCAGTTAGGAAGGCGAATGGTATGTTGGCCTTCATTGCAAGAGGATTTGAGTACAGGAGCAGGGATGTCTTACTGCAGTTATACAGGGCCTTGGTGAGACCACACCTGGAGTATTGTGTGCAGTTTTGGTCTCCTTACCTAAGAAAGGATATACTTGCCATAGAGGGTGTGCAGCGAAGGTTCACCAGACTGTTCCCTTGGATGGCAGGACTGTCGTATGAGGAGAGATTGGGTCAACTCGGCCTGTATTCACTCGAGTTCAGAAGAATGAGAGGGGATCTCATTGAAACATATGAAATTCTGACGGGGCTGGACAGACTGGATGTTTCCCCTGGCTGGAACGAAGGGTCACAGTCTCAGGATACAGGGTAGGACATTTAGGACTGAGATGAGGAGAAATTTCTTCACTCAGAGGGTGGTGAACCTGTGGAATTCTCTACCACAGAAGGCTGTGGAGGCCAAGTCACTGAATATATTTAAGAAGGAGCTTTCCTGCCCAATCCCAATGCCCCTTGTTTCCCTTAGAGTCCAAAAATCTATCGATCTCAGCCTTGAATATATTCAGCGACTCAGCATCCACAGCCCTCTGGGGTAGAGAATTCCAAAGATTCACAACCCTCCGAGTGAAGAAATTCCTCCTCATCTCAGTATTAAATGGCCGACTCTTTATCCTGCGACTGTGCCCCCTATTCTAGACTCTCCAACCAGAGGAAACATCCTCTCAGCATCTACCCTGTCGAGCCCCCTCAGAATCTTACATGTTTCAATGAGATCACTTCTCATTCTTCTATACTCCCGAGAGTACAGGCCCATTCTACTCAACCTCTCCTCATAGGACAACCCTCTCATCCCAGGAATCAACCTAGTGAACCTTCGTTGTACTGCCTTTAAGTCAAGTATATCCTTCCTTAGATAAGGAGACCAAAACAGTACACAGTACTCCAGGTGAGGTCTCACCAAAGTCCTGTACAATTGTAGTGAGATTTCCTTACTGTTATACTCAAACCCCCTTGTAACAAAGGCCAAAATGCCATTGGCTTTCCTAATAGCCTGCTGTACCTGCATGCCAACCTTTTGTGTTTCTTGTACCAGGACACACAAGTCTCACTGGACACCAACATTTAATAGTTTCTCATCATTTAAAAAATATTCAGTTTTTCTATTCTTCCTACCAAAGTGAATAACCTCACATTTCCCTACACTATACTCCATCTGCCACCTTCTTGCCCACTCAGTTAACCTGTCTATATCCCTTTACAGACCATTTGTGTCCAACTCACAGCTTACTTTCCCACCTAGCTTTGTATCATCTGCAAACTTGGATACATTACACTCGGTCCCTTCATCTAACTCATTCTTCTAAACTCCCGAGAGTACAGGCCCATTCTACTCAACCTCTCCTCATAGGACAACCCTCTCATCCCAGGAATCAATCTAGTGAACCTCCGTTGTACTGCCTTGAAGTCAAGTATATCCTTCCTTAGATAAGGAGACCAAAACAGTACACAGTACTACAGGTGAGGTCTCACCAAAGTGAGAATATATAAAAAGAAAAAGGGTGGCTTAGGCAAACGTAGGTCCCTTAGAGGATGAGACCGGGAAATTAATGGTGGGAAACATGGAGATGGCAAAAATGCTGAACAAATATTTTGTTTCAGTCTTTACGGTAGAGGACACTAAGAATATCCCAACACTCGACAAACAGGGGTCTCCAGGGGGGGAGGAGCTAAATACGATTAAAATCACTGAGGAATTGGTACTCAGTAAATTAATGGGACTCGAGGCGGATAAATCCCCTGGACCTGATGGCTTACATCCGAGGGTCTTGAGGGAAGTGGCAGTAGGGATTGTGGATGCTTTGGTAATAATTTTCCAAAATTCTCTGGACTCGGCAAAGGTCCCGGCAGCTTGGAAAACTGCGAATGTAACACCCTTATTTAAAAAGGGTAGCAGGCAGAAGGCTGGAAATTATAGACCAGTTAGCCTAACATCTGTGGTGGGTAAAATTTTGGAGTCCATTATTAAGGAGACAGTAGCGGAACATTTGGATCAACATAATTTAATAGGACAAAGTGAGCATGGGTTTACGAAGGGGAAGTCATGTCTGACAAATTTGCTTGAGTTCTTTGAGGACATAACGTACAGGGTGGATAAAGGGGAACCAGTGGACGTAGTGTATTTAGACTTCCAGAAGGCATTCGACAAGGTGCCACATAAAAGATTATTGCTCAAGATAAAGAATCACGGGATTGGGGGTAATATTCTGGCATGGGTGGAGGATTGGTTATCTAACAGGAAGCAGAGAGTTGGGATAAATGGTTCATTCTCGGACTGGCAACCAGCAGCCAGTGGTGTTCCGCAGGGGTCGGTGCTGGGTCCCCAACTCTTTACAATCTATATTAGAGAGGAGGGGACCGAGTGTGACATATCAAAGTTTGCAGATGATACAAAGATGGGAGGGAAAGTGGAGAGTGAGGTGAACATAAAAAACCTACAGGGGGATTTAGACAGGCTGGGTGAGTGGGCGGAGATTTGGCAGATGCAATACAATATTGGAAAATGTGAGGTTATGCACTTCGCAGGAAAAATCAGAGAGCAAGTTATTATCTTAATGGCGAGAAACTGGAAAGTACTGCAGTACAAAGGGATCTGGGGGTCCGAGTGCAAGAAAATCAAAAAGTTAGTATGCAGGTGCAGCAGGTGATCAAGAAGGCCAACGGAATGTTGGCTTTTATTGCTAGGGGGATAGAATATAAAAACAGGGAGGTATTGCTGCAGTTGCATAAGGTATTGGTGAGACCGCACCTGGAATACTGCATACAGTTTTGGTGTGCACACTTAAGAAAAGACATACTTGCTCTCGAGGCAGCACAAAGAAGGTTCACTCAGTTAATCCCGGGGATGAGGGGGCGGACACATGAGGAGAGGTTGAGTAGATTGGGACTCTACTCATTGGAGTTCAGAAGAATGAGAGGCGATCTTATTGAAACATATAAGATTGTGAAGGGGCTTGATCGGGTGGATGCGGTAAGGATGTTCCCAAGGATGGGTGAAACTAGAACTAGGGGGCATAATCTTAGAATAAGGGGCTGCTCTTTCAAAACTGAGATGAGGAGAAACTTCTTCACTCAGAGGGTGGTAGGTCTGTGGAATTTGCTGCCCCAGGAAGCTGTGGAAGCTACATCATTAAATAAATTTAAAACAGAAATAGACAGTTTCCTAGAAGTAAAGGGAATTAGGGGTTACGGGGAGCGGGCAGGAAATTGGACATGAATTTAGATTTGAGGTTAGGATCAGATCAGCCATGATCTTATTGAATGGCGGAGCAGGCTCGAGGGGCCGATTGGCCTACTCCTGCTCCTATTTCTTATGTTCTTATGACACAAAGCTGGGGTGGAATGTGAGCTGTGAGGAGGATGCAAAGAGGCTCCAATGTGATTTAGATAATTTAGGTGAGTGGGCAAGAACACGGCAGATGTAGTATAATGTGGATAAATGTGAGGTTATCCACTTTTGTTCTAAAAATAGAAAGGCAGATTATTATCTGAATGGTGATAGATTGGGAAAAGGGGAGGTGCAACGAGACCTGGGTGTCCTTGTACACCAGTCGCTGGAAGTGAGCATTCAGGTGCAGCAAGCAGTTCGGAAGGCGAATGGTATGTTGGCCTTCATTGCAAGAGGATTTGAGTACAGGGCCTTGGTGAGACCAAATCTGGAGTATTGTGTGCAGTTTTGTTCTCCTTATCTGAGGAAGGATGTCCTTGCCATGGAGGGAGTACAACGAAGGTTTCCCAGACTAATTCCTGGGATGGCAGGACTGACGTATGAGGAGAGATTGGGTCGACTAGGCCTATATTCACTGGAGTTTAGAAGAATGAGAGGTGATCTCATCGAAACATATAAAATTCTAACAGGACTAGACAGACTAGATGCAGGGAGGATGTTCCCGATGGCTGGGGAGTCCAGAACCAGGGGTCACAGTCTCAGGATACGGGGAATGTCATTTAGAACCGAGATGAGGAGAAATTTCTTCAGTCAGAGGGTGGTGAACCTGTGGAATTCTCTACCACAGAAGGCAGTGGAGGCCAAGTCATTAGATGTATTCAAGAAGGAGATAGATATATTTCTTAATGCTAAAGGGATCAAAGGATATGGGGAAAAAGCAGGAACAGGGTACTGAGTTAGACAATCAGCCATGATCATTTTGAGTGGCGGAGCAGGCCCGAAGGGCTGAATGGCCTACTCTTGCTCCTATTTTCTATGTTTCCATGTAAACCCCTAAATGCTTTCTCTCATTATTTTTATCCAATCCAATATTTCACGCTCCTCCTCCTCCTCCTCCTCCTTAACGACAATCTCTGCATCGTCCCCCTCTTTTGTGAAGACGGACACAAAGTCTTCATGAAGAACCCTACCCACATCTTCCGCCTCCACACATTGGTTACCTTTTTGGCCTCCAATAGGCCCCACTCTCCTTAGTTATCCTCTTATAGAATCATAGAATCATAGAAGTTACAACATGGAAACAGGCCCTTCGGCCCAACATGTCCATGTTGTAACTTCTAGTTTATACCACTAAGCTAGTCCCAATTGCCTGCACTTGGCCCATATCCCTCTATACCCATCTTACCCATGTAACTGTCCAAATGCTTTTTAAAAGACAAAATTGTACCCGCCTCTACTACTGCCTCTGGCAGCTCGTTCCAGACACTCACCACCCTTTGAGTGAAAAAATTGCCCCTCTGGACCCTTTTGTATCTCTCCCCTCTCACCTTAAATCTGTGCCCCCTCGTTATAGACTCCCCTACCTTTGGGAAAAGATTTTGACTATCGACCTTATCTATGCCCCTCATTATTTTATAGACTTCTATAAGATCACCCCTTAACCTCCTACTCTCCAGGGAAAAAAGTCCCAGTCTGTCTAACCTCTCCCTGTAAGTCAAACCATCAAGTCCCGGTAGCATCCTCGTAAATCTTTTCTGCACTCTTTCTAGTTTAATAATATCCTTTCTATAATAGAGTGGCCAGAACTGTACACAGTATTCCAAGTGTGGCCTCACCAATGCCCTGTACAACTTCAACAAGACATCCCAACTCCTGCATTCAATGTTCTGACCAATGAAATCAAGCATGCCGAATGCCTTCTTCACCACCCTATCCACCTGTGACTCCACTTTCAAGGAGCTATGAACCTGTACTCCTAGATCTCTTTGTTCCATAACTCTCCCCAACGCCCTACCATTAACGGAGTAGGTCCTGGCCCGATTCGATCTACCAAAATGCATCACCTCACATTTAGCTAAATTAAACTCCATCTGCCATTCATCGGCCCACTGGCCCAATTTATCAAGATCCCGTTGCAATCCTAGATAACCTTCTTCACTGTCCACAATGCCACCAATCTTGGTGTCATCTGCAAACTTACTAACCATGCCTCCTAAATTCTCATCCAAATCATTAATATAAATAACAAATAACAGCAGACCCAGCACCGATCCCTGATGCACATCGCTGGACACAGGCTTCCAGTTTGAAAAACAACCCTCTACAACCACCCTCTGTCTTCTGTCGTCAAGCCAATTTTGTATCCAATTGGCTACCTCACCTTGGATCCCATGAGATTTAACCTTATGTAACAACCTACCATGCGGTACCTTGTCAAAGGCTTTGCTGAAGTCCATGTAGACCACGTCTCCTGCACAGCCCTCATCTATCTTCTTGGTTACCCCTTCAAAAAACTCAATCAAATTCGTGAGACATGATTTTCCTCTCACAAAACCATGCTGACTGTTCCTAATTAGTCCCTGCCTCTCCAAATGCCTGTAGATCCTGTCCCTCAGAATACCCTCTAACAACTTACCCACTACAGATGTCAGGCTCACCGGTCTGTAGTTCCCAGGCTTTTCCCTGCGGCCCTTCTTAAACAAAGGCACAACATTTGCTACCCTCCAATCTTCAGGCACCTCACCTGTAGCTGTCGATGATTCAAATATCTCTGCTAGGGGACCCGCAATTTCCTCCCTAACCTCCCATAACGTCCTGGGATACATTTCATCAGGTCCCGGAGATTTATCTACCTTGATGCGCGTTAAGACTTCCAGCACCTCCCTCTCTGTAATATGTACACTCCTCAAGACATCACTATTTATTTCCCCAAGTTCCCTAACATCCATGCCTTTCTCAACCGTAAATACCGATGTGAAATATTCATTCAGGATCTCACCCATCTCTTGTGGTTCCGCACATAGATGACCTTGTTGATCCTTAAGAGGCCCTACTCTCTCCCTAGTTACTCTTTTGCCCTTTATGTATTTGTAGAAGCTCTTTGGATTCTCCTTTGCCTTATCTGCCAAAGCAATCTCGTCCCCTTTTTGCCCTCCTGATTTCTCTCTTAACTCTACTCCGGCAATCTCTATACTCTTCAAGGGAGTTACTGGGAGTAATACCTCAATCAGTGTCCTCTTTATATATTTATACATTTAACTCTCTGATCTGATTTATCCTGTGCCAATTTGTACATGGCTCAGGTAATAATCCAGCGATTATTATCTTTGAGGTTTTGCGTTTTAATTTAGACCCGAGCTCCTCAAACTGTCTCAGCAGAACCTCATTCCTAGTTCTACTTCTGTCATTGGTTCCTACCTGGACCACGCCAACTGGATCCTCCCCTCATACTCCAAGTTCTTTTCCAGCCGCGAGGAAATATCCTTAACCCTGGCACCGGGCAGACAACACAGCCTTTTGGACTCTTGGAAGGATAGAATAGAATGGTTAAGCACGGAAGGAGGCCATTCGGCCCACCGAGGCCACGCAGGCTCTTTTTAAGAGCATTCCAGTTTGTCCCATTCCCTCGCTCTTTCCCCGTAGCCCTGCAAATTTTGTCCTTTCAAGTATTTATCCAATTCCTTTTTGAAAATCACGATTGAATCCACCTCCACCATCCTTTCAGGCAGCGCTTTCCAGATTATAACTACTCGCTGCGTAAGAAAGTTTTTCCTCATGTCGCCTTTGGTTCTTTTGCCAATCTGTGTCCTCTGATTCTTGACCCTTCTGCCAATGGCAACAGTTTGTCTTTATTTACTTTATTTAAACCCTTCATGATTTTGAATACCTCTATCAAATCTTCTCTCGACCTTCTCTGCTTTAAGGAGAACAATCCCAGCTTCTCCAGTCTATCCACGTAACTGAAGTCCCTCATCCCTGGAACCGTTCTAGTAAATCTTCTCTGCACCCTCTCTAAGGCCTTCACATCCTTCCTAAAGTGCGCTGCCCAGAATTGGTATTCTGGTACAGATAACTGTGACAGGACACTGATCGAGGTATTACTCCCAGTAACAGGACACTGATCGAGGTATGACTCCCAGTAGCAGGATATTGATCGAGGTATTACTCCCAGTAACAGGATATTGATCGAAGTATTACTCCCAGTAACAGGACACTGATTGAGACATTACTCCCAGTAACAGGACACTGATCGAAGTATTACTCCCAGTAACAGGACACTGATCGAAGTATTACTCCCAGTAACAGGATATTGATCGAAGTATTACTCCCAGTAACAGGACACTGATCGAGGTAGAGGAAATTTACAAGAATGATTCCAGGGATGAGGAACTTCAGTTATGTGGAGAGACTGGAGAAGCTGGGGTTGTTCTCCTTCGAGCAGAGACAGTTAAGGGGAGATTTAATCGAGGTGTTCAAAATCATGAATGGTTTTGACAGAGTAAATAAGGAGAAATTGTTTCCAGTGGTAGTCGGCTCGGTAACCAGAGGACACAGATTTAAGGTGATTGGCATAAGAACCAGAGGCGAGATGAAGAGAACTTTTTTTAAGCGTCGAACGGTAATGATCTGGAATGCGCTGTCTGAAAGGGTGATGGAAGCAGATTCAATAGTAACTTTCAAAAGGGAATTGGATAAATACTTGAAAAGGAAGAATTTGCATTGCTCAAGAGAAAGGGCAGGGGAGTGGGAGTAATTGGGTAGCTGTTTCAAAGAGCCGGCACAGGCATGATGGACCGAGTGGCCTCCTGTGGTGCATCGTTCCTTGATTCTATCTTGTGATATTGGCCAGGCTCCTGATTGGAGAGTGGAATGTATGCGATGTGGACAGGCTGAGAACTCTCGATATCTCATCACTGGACTGTGACGCAGCAGAAACCAACACTCAGTCTGGGAATGTTTTGTGCAGAGAGGGCTGAAATATTGAATTTTTTTTTTTATTCGTTCATGGGATGTGGACGTCACTGGTGAGGCCGGCATTTATTGCCCATCCCTAATTGCCCTTAAGAAGGTGGTGGTGAGCCGCCTTCTTGAACCGCTGCAGTCTGTGTGGTGAAGGTTCTCCCACAGTGCTGTTAGGAAGGGAGTTCCAGGATTTTGACCCACCAACGATGAAGGAACGGCGATATATTTCCAAGTCGGGATGGTGTGTGACTTGGAGGGGAACGTGCAGGTGGTGGTGCTCCCATGTGCCTGCTGCTCTTGTCCTTCTAGGTGGTGGAGGTCGCGGGTTTGGGAGCTGCTGTCGATGACGCCTTGGCGAGTTGCTGCAGTGCATCCTGTGGATGGTGCACACTGCAGCCACAGTGCGCCGGTGGGGAAGGGAGTGAATGTTTAGGGTGGTGGATGGGGTGCCAATCAAGCGGGCTGCTTTATCTTGGATGGTGTCGAGCTTCTTGAGTGTTGTTGGAGCTGCACTCATCCAAGCAAGTGGAGAGTATTCCATCACACTCCTGACTTGTGCCTTGTAGATGGTGGAAAGGCTTTGGGGAGTCAGGAGATGAGTCACTTGCCGCAGAATACTCAGCCTCTGACCTGCTCTTGTGGCCACAGTATTTATATGGCTGATCCAGTTAAGTTTCTGGTCAATGGTGACCCCCAGGATGGTGATGGTGGGGGATTCGGCGATGGTAATGCCGTTGAATGTCATGGGGAGGTGGTTAGACTCTCTCTTGTTGGAGATGGTCATTGCTTGGCACTTGTCTGGCGCGAATGTTACTTGCCACTTATCAGCCCAAGCCTGGATGTTGTCCAGGTCTTGCTGCATGCGGGCTCGGACTGCTTCATTATTTGAGGGGTTGCGAATGGAACTGAACACTGTGCAGTCATCAGCGAACATCGCCATTTCTGACCTTATGATGGAGGGAAGGTCATTGATGAAGCAGCTGAAGATGGCTGGGCCTAGGAACCTGCCCTGAGAAACTCCTGCAGCAATGCCCTGGGGCTGAGATGATTGGCCTCCAACAACCACTACCATCTTCCTTTGTGCTCGGTGTGACTCCAGCCACTGGAGAGTTTTCCCCCTGATTGCCATTGACTTCAATTTTACTAGGGCTCCTTGGCGCCACACTCGGTCAAATGCTGCCTTGATGTCAAGGGCAGTCACTCTCACCTCACCTCTGGAATTCAGCTCTTTTGTCCATGTTTGGACCAAGGCTGTAATGAGGTCTGGAGCCGAGTGGTCCTGGCGGAACCCAAACTGAGCATCGGTGAGCAGGTTATTGGTGAGTAAGTGCCGCTTGATAGCACTGTCGACAACACCTTCCATCACTTTGCTGATGATTGAGAGTAGACTGATGGGGCGGTAATTAGCCGGATTGGATTTGTCCTGCTTTTTGTGGACAGGACATACCTGGGCAATTTTCCACATTGTCGGGTAGATGCCAGTGTTGTAGCTGTACTGGAACAGCTTGGCTAGAGGCGCAGCTAGTTCTGGAGCACAAGTCTTCAACACTACAGCTGGGATGTTGTCGGGGCCCATAGCCTTTGCTGTATCCAGTGCACTCAGCCGTTTCTTGATATCACGTGGAGTGAATCGAATTGGCTGAAGACTGGCTTCTGTGATGGTGGGGATATCGGGAGGAGGCCGAGATGAATCATCCACTCGGCATTTCTGGCTGAAGATGGTTGCAAACACTTCAGCCTTGTCTTTTGCACTCACGTGCTGGACTCCGCCATCGTTGAGGATGGGGATGTTTGCAGAGCCTCCACCTCCCGTTAGTTGTTTAATTGTCCACCACCATTCACGACTGGATGTGGCAGGACTGCAGAGCTTTGATCTGATCCATTGGTTGGGGAATCGCTTAGCTCTGTCTATAGCAAGTTGCTTCCGCTGTTTAACATGCATGTAGTCCTGAGTTGTAGCTTCACCAGGTTGGCACCTCATTTTTAGGTACACCTGGTGCTGCTCCTGGCATGCTCTTCTACACTCCTCATTTTACCAGGGTTGATCCCCTGGCTTGTTGGTAATGGTAGAGTGAGGAATATGCCGGGCCATGAGGTTACAGATTGTGCTGGAATGCAATTCTGCTGCTGCTGATGGCCCACAGCGCCTCATGGATGCCCAGTTTTGAGCTGCTAGATCTGTTCTGAATCTATCCCATTTAGCACGGTGATAGTGCCACACAACACGTTGGATGGTGTCCGCAGTGCGAAGACGGGACTTCATCTCCACGAGGACTGTGCGGTGGTCACTCCTACCAATACTGTCATGGACAGATGCGTTTGCAACAGGTAGATTGGTGAGGTCAAGTAAGTTTTTCCCTCGTGTTGGTTCGCTCACCACCTGCCGCAGGCCCAGTTTAGCAGCTATGTCCTTCAGGACTCGGCCAGCTCGGTCAGTGGTGGTGCTACCGAGCCACTCTTGGTGATGGACATTGAAGTCCCCCACCCAGAGTACATTCTGTGCCCTTGCTGCCCTCAGTGCTTCCTCCAAGTGGTGCTCAACATGGAGGAGGACTGATTCATCAGCTGAGGGAGGGCGGTAGGTGGTAATCAGCAGGAGGTTTCCTTGCCCATGTTTGACCTGATGCCATGAGATTTCATGGGGTCCAGAGTCAATGATGAGGATTCCCAGGGCCACTCCCTCCTGACTGTATATCACTGTACCGCCACCTCTGGTGGGTCTGTCCTGCCGGTGGGACAGGACATACCCAGGGATGGTGATGGAAGAGTCTGGGACATTGGCTGAAAGATATGATTCTGTGTCAGGCTGTTGCTTGACTAGTCTGTGGGACAGCTCTCCAGATGTTGGTGAGGAGGACTTTGCAGGGTCGATTGGCTTGGTTTGCCGTTGTCGTGTCCGGTGCCGGGTGATCCGTCCGGTTTTATTCTTATCATGACTTTTTTTTAGCGAGATTTTACAACTGAGTGTCTGGCTGGGCCATTTCAGAGGACAATTAAGAATCAACCACATTGCTGTGGGTCTGGAGTCACATGTAGGCCAGACCGGGTAAGGGCGGCAGGTTTCCTCCCCTAAAGGAAATTAGTGAACCAGATGGGTTTTTACGACAATCCGGTCGTTTCATGGCCATCATTACTGATTCGAGTATTTTAATTCCAGATTTTAATTTAATTTAATTTAAATTCCCCAGCAGCCGTGGCGGGATTTGAACTCATGACTCCGGATTATTAGTCCAGGCCTCTGGATTACGAGTCCAGTAACATAACCACTATGCTACTGTACCTCTGGAGGTGTCTCCCTGATCAAGGCTGACCATGCCTTTGTTACCGCTGGACTCGACGATTCCACTGCTGTCCTGGCCGGCCTCCCATCTTCCGCCCTCCATAAACTTGAGCTCATCCGAAGCTCTGCTGCCCGTATCCTAACTCGCACCAAGTCCCGTTCTCCCATCACCCCCATGCTCGCTGACCTACATTGGCTCCTGGTCCGTGAATGCCTCAATTTTAAAATTCGCATCCTTGTATTCAAATCCCTCCATGGCCCTCACCCCTCCCTATCTCTGAAACCTCCTCCACCCTTCAGCCCTCCGAGATCTCTGCACTTCTCCAATTCTGGTCTGTTGCGCATCCCCGATTTTAATCGCTCCAGCATTGGGGGCCGTGCCTTCAGCTGCCTACACCATAAGCTCTGGAATTCCCTCCCTAAACCTCTCCGTCTCTCTACCTCTCTCTCCTCCTTTAAGACATTCCTTAAAACCTACCTCTTTGAACAAGCTTTTGGCCACCTGTCCTAATATCGCCTTATGTGGTGTGTGTGTCAAATTATTTTGATAATCGCTCCTGTGAAGCGCCTTGGAACGTTTCACTATGTTAAAGGCGCTGTATAAATGGAAGTTGTTGTTGTAGTAGGCAGTCTTGGTGATGGAGCGGATATGGGGTCGGGGGGTCAGAAGCTCAGCTCAGGGTCAAATAGGACGCCAAGGTTGCGAACGGTTTAGTTCAGCCTCAGACAGCAGCCAGGGAGAGGGATGGAGTCGGTGACTGTCTCTCCAGCCATTTATGCCCCAGGCTCTGGAATTGCCCCCCGATACCTCTACTTCTTTAAGACCCTCCTTAAAACTCACCTCTGACCAAGCTTTTGTTCGCCCCCTCCTAATAACTCTGGTTTGGGTGGATTTTTGCCTGCTTCCTTGAGATGTTTCTGTGCATGGAAGGTAGTTTATGAATACAAGTTGTCATGTCTATCAACCTTGCTGTCTCTGTCTCTCTTACACCTCTGAAACACTCTCAATACTGCCTCATGCCGCTAGACAATTCTCCTGTGGATAGCGAAGATGGCCCACATGCTCAGTGCACGCTCTTTTTATTTTGCAGAGTGTTATTCGGTGCCTGTGGCACCCAAAGCTGAACCAGATCATGGTAGGAACGGGGAACGGACTGGCCAAAGTCTACTACCATCCGGTCAAGAGTCAGAGGTAAAAGGTCGTACAGCAAACGGCTTTCAACTGGACCAAGGACAGTACCAGAGTGTCTACAGTGTGTACATGGGGATCATACCCCCTCCCGAGTGTGTACATGGGGATCGTACCCCCTCCCGAGTGTGTACATGGGGATCGTACCCCCTCCCGAGTGTGTACATGGGGATCGTACCCCCTCCCGAGTGTGTACATGGGGATCGTACCCCCTCCCGAGTGTGTACATGGGGATCGTACCCCCTCCCGAGTGTGTACATGGGGATCGTACCCCCTCCCGAGTGTGTACATGGGGATCGTACCCCCTCCCGAGTGTGTACATGGGGATCGTACCCCCTCCCGAGTGTGTACATGGGGATCGTACCCCCTCCCGAGTGTGTACATGGGGATCGTACCCCCTCCCGAGTGTGTACATGGGGATCGTACCCCCTCTCGAGTGTGTACGTGGGGGGCGTGCCCCCTCTCGAGTGTGTACGTGGGGGGCGTGCCCCCTCCTGGGTGTGTACGCGGGGGGGGGGGTGCCCGCCATTTTGGAGGGAGTGCAGTGTGGGTTTACGAGAATGATATCCGGACTTCAAGGGTTAAGTTACGAGGAGAGATTACACAAATTGGGGTTGTATTCTCTAGAGTTTCGAAGGTTAAGGGGTGATCTGATCGAAGTTTATAAGATATTAAAGGGAACGGATAGGATGGATAGAGAGAAACTATTTCCGCTGGTTGGGGATTTTAGGAGTCGGGGGCACGGTCTAAAAATTAGAGCCAGACCTTTCAGGAGTGAGATTAGAAAACATTTCTACACACAAAGGGTGGTAGAAGTTTGGAACTCTCTTCCGCAAACGACAATTGATACTAGCTCAATTGCTAAATTTAAATGTGAGATAGATAGCTTTTTGGCAACCAAAAGTATTCAGGGATATGGGCCAAAGGCAGGTATATGGAGTTAAATCACAGATCAGCCATGATCTTATCAAATGGCGGAGCAGGCACGAGGGGCTGAATGGCCTCCTCCTGTTCCGATGTTCCTATTTGTCAGCCCAAGGATGTTGTCCAGGTCTTGCTGAATGCGTGCTTGGACTGCTTCATTATCTGAGGGGTTGCGAATGGAGCTGAACACTGTGCAATCATCTGCGAACATCCCCACTACTGGCCTTTTGATGAAGCAGCTGAAAATAGTTGAGCATAGGACCCTCCTCTCCCACAGTCTTCTCTTACCCCCGACGATCTTGCTCTTTCTCTCTCGCTCGCTCTTTCTTTCTCTCTGGCTAGCCCTCTATATCTTTCCCTTGCTGTCTCTCTCTCCGTCTCTCTTTATCTCTGGCTCTGTCTCTCTCTTTCTCTCTGTCACTCTGTATCTCTTGCTGTCTCTCTGTGACTTGCCCTCCCTCTCTCTGGTGCCCTCTCCATCTCTCCGGCGCCCTCTCTCCGTCTCCGTCTCGCCCTCTCTCCGTCTCCGTCTCGCCCTCTCTCCGTCTCCGTCTCGCCCTCTCTCCGTCTCCGTCTCGCCCTCTCTCCGTCTCCGTCTCGCCCTCTCTCCGATTCCGTCTCGCCCTCTCTCCGATTCCGTCTCGCCCTCTCTCCGTCTCCGTCTCGCCCTCTCTCCGTCTCCGTCTCGCCCTCTCTCCGTCTCCGTCTCGCCCTCTCTCCGTCTCCGTCTCGCCCTCTCTCCGATTCCGTCTCGCCCTCTCTCCGTCTCCGTCTCGCCCTCTCTCCGTCTCCGTCTCGCCCTCTCTCCGTCTCCGTCTCGCCCTCTCTCCGTCTCCGTCTCGCCCTCTCTCCGTCTCCGTCTCGCCCTCTCTCCGTCTCCGTCTCGCCCTCTCTCCGTCTCCCGCCGTCTCTCCGTCTCCCGCCGTCTCTCCGTCTCCCTCCCTCCGTCTCCCTCCCTCCGTCTCCCTCCCTCCGTCTCCCTCCCTCCGTCTCCCTCCCTCCGTCTCCCTCCCTCCGTCTCCCTCCCTCCGTCTCCCTCCCGCCGTCTCCCTCCCGCCGTCTCCCTCCCGCCCTCTCCCTCCCGCCCTCTCCCTCTGCCCTCTCCCTCTCCCTCTGCCGCCCTCTCCCTCCCTCTGCCGCCCTCTCCCTCCCTCTCCCTCCCTCTGCCGCCCTCTCCCTCCCTCTCCCTCCCTCTCCCTCCCTCGCCCTCCCTCTGCCGCCCTCTCCCTCCCTCTCCCTCCCTCTGCCGCCCTCTCCCTCCCTCTGTTTTTCTCTCTCCCTCCCTCTGTTTTTCTCTCTCTCTCCCTCTCTCTTTCTCTCTCTCTCCCTCTCTCTTTCTTTCTCTCTCTCTCTCTCTCTCTCTCACACGCAGCAGATTCTTGTCAAAGGCTTTGCTAAAGTCCATGTAGACCACGTCTACTGCACAGGAGGGCAAAAAGGGGATATGAGATTGCTTTGGCAGATAAGGCAAAGGAGAATCCAAAAAGCTTCTACAAATACATAAAGGGCAAAAGAGTAACTAGGGAGAGAGTAGGATCAACAAGGTCATCGATGTGCGGAACCACAAGAGATGACCTTGTTGATCCTCAAATGAGGCCATATGGGTGGAGCTTAAAAACAAAAAGGGGGCAAGCACTTTGATGGGAGTGTACTATAGACCCCCAAACAGTCAGGGGGAGATAGAGGATCAGATATGTAGGCAAATCTCAGAAAATTGTGCAAATAATAGGGTAATAATAGTGGGGGATTTCAACTTCCCCAATATTAACTGGGATACTCAGAGTGTAAAAGGCTTAGAGGGTACAAAATTCTTAACGTGCATCCAGGAGAGCTTTTTGAGCCAGCATGTAGAAAGTCCTACAAGAGAGGGGGCGGGACTGGACCTAATTCTAGGGAATGTGGCCGGCCAAGTGGAAGAAGTGCTAGTAGGTGAGCACTTTGGTGACAGTGACCATAATTCGGTGAGATTTAAGGTGGTCATGGAAAAGGACAGGGAGGGGCCGGAAATAAAGGTTCTAAATTGGGGGAAGGCTGATTTTAATAGGATAAGGCAGGATCTGGCCAAAATGGACTGGGATCAGCTGCTTGTAGGAAAATCCGCATCGGAGCAATGGGAGTCTTTCAGAAGGGAGATTGAGACCATACAATGGCAACATATTCCCGTAAAGGTCAAGGGTGGTTCCAAGAACTCCAGGGAACCTTGGATGTCAGGGGATATACGAGAATGGATTAGGAAAAAAAGGAGGGCTTTTGGCAGATACAAAAGGCTAAGGACGGAGGAAGCCGTAGAGGAGTACAAAAAGTGCAGGGGGATACTTAAAAAGGAAATTAGGAGATCAAGGAGGGGCCATGAAAAAACTCTGGCGAGCAAAATAAAGGAAAATCCTAAGATGTTTTATAAGTATATTAAGGGTAAGAGGATGACTAGGGAAAAAATAGGGCCCATTAGGAACAAAAATGGCAATCTGTGTGTGGAGCCGGAAGATGTAGGAGGGGTTCTAAATGAATTTTTTGCATCTGTTTTCAATATGGAGTAGGACGACGTAGACAGAGAAATACGACAGGGGGACTGTGATATACTCGAACATATTAACTTCGAGCGGGAGGAGGTATTGGCGGTTTTAGCAGGCCTAAAAATGGATAAATCCCCAGGCCCGGACGAAATGTATCCCAGGCTACTGTGTGAGGCAAAGGAGGAGATTGCAGGGGCTCTAACACATATATTCAGAACCTCTCTGGCCACAGGGGATGTGCCAGAGGACTGGAGAACCGCTAATGTAGTACCATTATTCAAGAAGGGGAGTAGGGAAAAACCGGGGAACTACAGACCAGTGAGCTTAACATCAGTGGTAGGAAAATTATTGGAAAAAATTCTGAAGGACAAAATTAGTCTCCACTTGGAGAAGCAAGGATTAATCAGGGATAGTCAACATGGCTTTGTCAAGGGAAGATCATGTCTGACTAATTTGATTGAATTTTTTGAGGGGGTGACTAGGCGTGTGGATGAGGGTAACGCAGTGGATGTGGTATACATGGATTTCAGTAAGGCCTTCGATAAAGTCCCGCACAGGAGACTGGTCAAGAAGGTATGAGCCCATGGAGTCCAGGGTGCCTTGGCACTTTGGATACAAAACTGGCTTAGTGGCAGAAGGCAGAGGGTGATGGTCGAAGGTTGTTTTTGTGACTGGAAGCCTGTGGCCAGTGGGGTACCACAGGGATCTGTGCTGGGGCCCTTGCTGTTTGTGGTCTACATTAACGACTTGGATATGAATGTAAAAGGTATGATCAGTAAGTTCGCTGATGATACAAAAATTGGTAGGGTGGTAAATAGCGAGGAGGATAGCCTCAGTCTGCAGGACGATATAGATGGGTTGGTCAGATGGGCGGAACAGTGGCAAATGGAATTTAACCCGGAAAAGTGCGAGGTGATGCACTTTGGAGGGACTAACAAGGCAAGGGAATACACAATGAATGGGAGGACCCTAGGCAAGACAGAGGGTCAGAGGGATCTTGGTGTGCAAGTTCACAGATCCCTGAAGGCGGCGGAACAGGTAGATAAGGTGGTAAAGAAGGCATATGGGATACTTGCCTTTATTAGCCGAGGCATAGAATATAAGAGCAAGGAGGTTATGATGGAGCTGTATAAAACACTGGTTAGGCCACAGCTGGAGTACTGTGTGCAGTTCTGGTCGCCACACTACAGGAAGGATGTGATCGCTTTGGAGAGGGTGCAGAGGAGATTCACCAGGATGTTACCAGGGCTGGAGCGCTTCAGCTATGAAGAGAGACTGGGAAGATTGGGTTTGTTTTCCTTGGAGCAGAGGAGGCTGAGGGGGGACATGATTGAGGTGTACAAAATTATGAGGGGCACAGATAGGATGGATACTAAGGAGCTTTTTCCCTTCGTTGAGGGTTCTATAACAAGGGGACATAGATTCAAGGTAAAAGGTGGGAGGTTTAGAGGGGATTTGAGAAAGAACTTTTTCACCCAGAGGGTGGTTGGAGTCTGGAACTCACTGCCTGAAAGGGTTGTGGAGGCAGGAACCCTCACAACATTCAAGAAGCATTTGGATGAGCACTTGAAATGCCATAGCATACAAGGCTACGGACCAAATGCTGGAATATGGGATTAGATTAGACTGGGCTTGATGGCCGGCGCGGACACGATGGGCCGAAGGGCCTCTATCCGTGCTGTATAACTCTATGACTCTATGAGATGGGTGAGATCCTAAATGAATATTTCACATCGGTATTTACGGTTGAGAAAGGCATGGATGTTAGGGAACTTGGGGAAATAAATAGTGATGTCTTGAGGAGTGTACATATTACAGAGAGGGAGGTGCTGGAAGTCTTAACGCGCATCAAGGTAGATAAATCTCCGGGACCTGATGAAATGTATCCCAGGACGTTATGGGAGGTTAGGGAGGAAATTGCGGGTCCCCTAGCAGAGATATTTGAATCATCGACAGCTACAGGTGAGGTGCCTGAAGATTGGAGGGTAGCAAATGTTGTGCCTTTGTTTAAGAAGGGCGGCAGGGAAAAGCCTGGGAACTACAGACCGGTGAGCCTGACATCTGTAGTGGGTAAGTTGTTAGAGGGTATTCTGAGGGACAGGATCGACAGGCATTTGGAGAGGCAGGGACTGATTAGGAACAGTCAGCATGGTTTTGTGAGAGGAAAATCATGTCTCACGAATTTGATTGAGTTTTTTGAAGGGGTAACCAAGAAGATAGATGAGGGCTGTGCAGTGGACGTGGTCTACATGGACTTCAGCAAAGCATTTGACAAGGTACCGCATGGTAGGTTGTTACATAAGGTTAAATCTCACGGGATCCAAGGTGAGGTAGCCAATTGGATACAAAATTGGATTGACGACAGAAGATAGAGGGTTGTTTTTCAAACTGGAGGCCTGTGTCCAGCGGTGTGCCTCAGGGATCGATGCTGGGTCCGCTGTTATTTGTTATTTATATTAATGATTTGGATGAGAATTTAGGAGGCATGGTTAGTAAGTTTGCAGATGACACCAAGATTGGTGGCATTGTGGACAGTGAAGAAGGTTATCCAGGATTGCAACGGGATCTTGATAAATTGGGCCAGTGGGCCGATGAATGGCAGATGGAGTTCAATTTAGATAAATGTGAGGTGATTCATTTTGGTAGATCGAATCGGGCCAGGACCTACTCCGTATTCTGCGGCGAGTGACTCACCTCCTGACTCCCCAAAGCCTTTCCACCATCTACAAGGCACAGTCAGGAGTGTGATGGAATACTCTCCACTTGCCTGGATGAGTGCAGCTCCATCAACATTCAAGAAGCTCGACACCATCCAAGATAAAGCAGCCCGCTTGATTGGCACCCCATCCACCACCCTAAACATTCACTCCCTTCACCACTGGCGCACTGTGGCTGCAGTGTGTACCATGCACAGGATGCACTGCAGCAACTCGCCAAGGCTTCTTCGACAGCACCTCCCAAACCCGCGACCTCTACCACCTAGAAGGACAAGGGCAGCAGGCGCATGGGAACAACACCACCTGCACGTTCCCCTCCAAGTCACACACCATCCCGACTTGGAAATATATCGGCGTTCCTTCATTGTCGCTGGGTCAAAATCCTGGAACTCCCTTCCTAACAGCACTGTGGGAGAACCGTCACCACACGGACTGCAGCGGTTCAAGAAGGCGGCTCACCACCACCTTCTCGAGGGCAATTAGGGATGGGCAATAAATGCCGGCCTTGCCAGCGACGCCCACATCCCGTGAACGAATAAAAAATAAAAAAAAAATAAAAAAATGGTAGGGCGTTGGGGAGAGTTATAGAACAAAGAGATCTTGGAGTACAGGTTCATAGCTCCTTGAAAGTGGAGTCACAGGTGGATAGAGTGGTGAAGAAGGCATTCGGCATACTTGGTTTCATTGGTCAGAACATTGAACACAGGAGTTGGGATGTCTTGTTGAAGTTGTACAAGACATTAGTAAGGCCACACTTGGAATACTGTGTACAGTTCTGGTCACCCTGTAATAGAAAGGATATTATTAAACTAGAAAGAGTGCAGAAAAGATTTACGAGGATGCTACCGGGACTTGATGGTTTGACTTATACGGAGAGGTTGGATAGACTGAGACTTTTTTCCCTGGAGAGTAGGAGGTTAAGGGGTGATCTTATAGAAGTCTATAAAATAATGAGGGGCATAGATAAGGTCGATAGTCAAAATCTTTTCCCAAAGGTAGGGGAGTCTATAACGAGGGGGCATAGATTTAAGGTGAGAGGGGAGAGATACAAAAGGGTCCAGAGGGGCAATTTTTTCACTCAAAAGGTGGTGAGTGTCTGGAACGAGCTGCCAGAGGCAGTAGTAGAGGCGGGTACAATTTTGTCTTTTAAAAAGCATTTGGACAGTTACATGGGTAAGATGGGTATAGAGGGATATGGGCCAAGTGCAGGCAATTGGGACTAGCTTAGTGGTATAAACTGGGCGACATGGACATGTTGGGCCGAAGGGCCTGTTTCCATGTTGTAAACTTCTATGATTCTATGATTCTTACATCAAACATTTCACTGACCAGAACCTTTCTGTTTTCCAGAGGGGCTAAACTTTGTGTCGTGAAAACAAAACGTAAAGCAAAACAGAGTCAGACTGTGACACAGGATTACATCATCACACGTAAGTACACCCCTCACTGTAACACTCTGATATACCCCACACCCCTCACTGTAACACTCTGATATACCCCACACCCCTCACTGTAACACTCTGATATACCCCACACCCCTCACTGTAACACTCTGATATACCCCACACCCCTCACTGTAACACTCTGATATACCCCACACCCCTCACTGTAACACTCTGATATACCCCACACCCCTCACTGTAACACTCTGATATACCCCACACCCCTCACTGTAACACTCTGATATACCCCACACCCCTCACTGTAACACTCTGATACACCCCACACCCCTCACTGTAACACTCTGATATACCCCACACCCCTCACTGTAACACTCTGATATACCCCACACCCCTCACTGTAACACTCTGATATACCCCACACCCCTCACTGTAACACTCTGATACACCCCACACCCCTCACTGTAACTCTGATATACCCCACACCCCTCACTGTAACACTGATATATCCCACACCCCTCACTGTAACACTGATATATCCCACACCCCTCACTTGTAATACTGATATACCCCACACCCCTCACTGTAACACCCTGATATGCCCCACACCCCTCACTGTAACTCTGATATACCCCACACCCTTCACTGTAACACTGATATATCCCACACCCCTCACTGTAACACTCTGACATAACACTCTGATTCTTTTGTGTTCCTTCAGCTCATGCTCTTCCCATGTTCCGTGAACCCAGACAGAAAAGTACCAGGAAACAGTTGGAGAAAGATAGACTTGATCCTGTGAAATCCCACAAGCCGGAACCCCCCGTATCGGGACCAGGTACAATGCACTTCTCATTCCTGCATCAGCAGCTTGAGTCCGTAGTGTTACTGGTACTAGTGAGCTATCTGTTACTGGGCACAGTAAGCTATCTGTTACTGGGCACAGTGAGCTATCTGTTGCTGGGCACAGTGAGCTATCTGTTGCTGGGCACAGTGAGCTATCTGTTACTGGTACTAGTGAGCTATATGTTACTGGTACGAATGAGCTATCTGTTACTGGGCACAGTGAGCTATCTGTTACTGGGCACAGTGAGCTATCTGTTGCTGGGCACAGTGAGCTATCTATTACTGGGCACAGTGAGCTATCTGTTGCTGGGCACAGTGAGCTATCTGTTACTGGGCACAGTGAGCTATCTGTTGCTGGGCACAGTGAGCTATCTGTTACTGGGCACAGTGAGCTATCTGTTACTGGGCACAGTGAGCTATCTGTTACTGGGCACAGTGAGCTATCTGTTGCTGGGCACAGTGAGCTATCTGTTACTGGGTACAGTGAGCTATCTGTTGCTGGGCACAGTGAGCTATCTGTTACTGGTACTAGTGAGCTATCTGTTACTGGGCACAGTAAGCTATCTGTTACTGGGCACAGTGAGCTATCTGTTGCTGGGCACAGTGAGCTATCTGTTACTGGGCACAGTGAGCTATCTGTTACTGGGCACAGTGAGCTATCTGTTACTGGGCACAGTGAGCTATCTGTTACTGGTACTAGTGAGCTATCTGTTACTGGGCACAGTGAGCTATCTGTTACTGGGCACAGTGAGCTATCTGTTACTGGGCACAGTGAGCTATCTGTTACTGGGCACAGTGAGCTATATGTTACTGGTACGAGTGAGCTATCTGTTACTGGGTACAGTGAGCTATCTGTTACTGGGCACAGTGAGCTATCTGTTACTGGGCACAGTGAGCTATCTGTTACTGGGCACAGTGAGCTATCTGTTACTGGGCACAGTGAGCTATCTGTTACTGGGCACAGTGAGCTATATGTTACTGGTACGAGTGAGCTATCTGTTACTGGGTACAGTGAGCTATCTGTTACTGGGTACAGTGAGCTATCTGTTACTGGGTACAGTGAGCTATCTGTTACTGGGTACAGTGAGGTACCTGTTACTGGGCACAGTGAGCTATCTGTTACTGGGCACAGTGAGCTATCTGTTACTGGGCACAGTGAGCTATATGTTACTGGTACGAGTGAGCTATCTGTTACTGGGTACAGTGAGCTATCTGTTACTGGGTACAGTGAGCTATCTGTTACTGGGTACAGTGAGCTATCTGTTACTGGGTACAGTGAGGTACCTGTGTTACTGGGTACAGTGAGCTATCTGTTACTGGGTACAGTGAGCTATCTGTTACTGGGTACAGTGAGCTATCTGTTGCTGGGCGCAGTGAGGGAGCTGCGTTGCTGGGCGCAGTGAGGGAGCTGCGTTGCCGGGCGCAGTGAGGGAGCTGCGTTGCCGGGCGCAGTGAGGGAGCTGCGTTGCCGGGCGCAGTGAGGGAGCTGCGTTGCTGGGCGCAGTGAGGGAGCTGCGTTGCTGGGCGCAGTGAGGGAGCTGCGTTGCTGGGCGCAGTGAGGGAGCTGCGTTGCTGGGCGCAGTGAGGGAGCTGCGTTGCTGGGCGCAGTGAGATATAGGAACATAGGAACAGGAGTAGGCCATTCAGCCCCTCGTGCCTGCTCCACCATTTGATAAGATCATGGCTGATCTGTGATCTAACTCCATATACCTGCCTTTGGCCCATATCCCTTAATTCCTTTGGTTGCCAAAAAGCTATCTATCTCGCATTTAAATTTAGCAATTGAGCTCGTATCAATTGCAATTTGCGGAAGAGAGTTCCAAACTTCTACCACCCTTTGTGTGTAGAAATGTTTTCTAATCTCACTCCTGAAAGGTCTGGCTCTAATTTTTAGACTGTGCCCCCTACTCCTAAAATCCCCAACCAGCGGAAATAGTTTCTCTCTATCCACCCTATCCGTTCCCCTTAATATCTTATAAACTTCGATCAGATCACCCCGTAACCTTCTAAACTCGAGAGAATACAACCCCAATTTGTGTAATCTCTCCTCGTAACTTAACCCTTGAAGTCCGGGTATCATTCTAGTAAACCTACGCTGCACTCCCTCCAAGGCCAATATGTCCTTCCGAAGGTGCGGTGCCCAGAACTGCTCACAGCACTCCAGGTGCAGTCTAACCAGGGTTTTGTATAGCTGCAGCATAACTTCTGCCCCCTTGTACTCTAGTCCTCCAGATATAAAGGCCAGCATTCCATTAGCCTTCTTGATTATTTTCTGCACCTGATTCATGACACTTCAATGATCTATGTACCTGAACCCCTAAGTCCCTTTGGACATCCACTGCTTTTTAACTTTTTACCATTTAGAAAGTACCCTGTTCTATCCTTTTTTGATCCAAAGTGGATGACCTCACATTTGTCTACATTGAATTCCATTTGCCACAGTTTTGCCCATTCACCTAATCTATCAATATCCCTTTGTAATTTTATGTTTTCATCTACACTGCTTACAATGCCACCAATCTTTGTGTCATCAGCAAACTTAGATATGAGACTTTCTATGCCTTCATCTAAGTCATTAATAAATATTGTGAATAATTGAGGCCCCAAGACAGATCCCTGCGGGACCCCACTAATCACATCCTGCCAATGTGAGTACCTTCCCATTATCCCTACTGTCTGTCGCCTTTCACTCAGCCAATTTCCGAACCAAGTCCGTACTTTTCCCTCGATTCCATGGGCTTCTATCTTAGCTAACAGTCTCTTATGTGGGACCTTATCAAATGCCTTCTGGAAGTCCATATAAATAACATCCATTGACATTCCCCTGTCCACTGCTTTAGTCACCTCTTCAAAAAAATTCAATCAGGTTTGTCAGGCACGACCTACCTTTCACAAATCCATGCTGGCTCTCTCTGATTAACTGAAAATTATCGAGGTGTTCAGTCATCCTATCCTTAATTATAGACTCCAGCATTTTCCCCACAACAGACGTTAGGCTAACTGGTCTATAATTCCCTGGTTTCCCTCTCTCTCCTTTCTAAAAAAGCGGAGTGACATGTGCAATTTTCCAGTCTAGAGGGACAGTTCCTGAATCTAGAGAACTTTGAAAGATTATAGTTAGGGCATCTGCAATGTGCTCACCTACTTCCTTTAAAACCCTGGGATGGAAACCATCTGGTCCTGGGGATTTGTCACTCTTTAGTGCTATTATTTTCTTCATTACTGTTGCTTCACTTATGTTAATTTTATCGAGTCCCTGTCCCCGATTCAATATTAGTTTTCTTGGGATTTCTGGCATGCTATCCTCTTTTTCTACTGTAAATACTGACGCAAAGTAATTGTTCAACACGTCTGCCATTTCCCCATTGTCAATGACAATATCCCCACTTTCAGTTTTTAAGGGGCCAACACTGCTCCTGACCACCCTCTTTCTCCTAATGTAACTATAAAAGTTCTTCGTATTGGTTTTGATATCCCTTGCAAGTTTCTTTTCATACTCTCTTTTTGTAGCTCTTACTATCTGTTTTGTGACCCTTTGTTGATCTTTGTATCTTTCCCATTCGCCAGGACCTGTGCCATTTTTTGCCTTTTTGTATGCCCTTTCCTTATGTCTTATACTGTCCCTTACCTCTTTAGTTGTCCATGGCTGTTTCTTTTGGCAAGTAGAGTTCTTGCCCCTCGGGTATAAACCGATTCTGTATCACGTTAAATGTTTCTTTAAACATTTCCCACTGATCATCAGTCGTTTTACCCATTAACAGATTTGCCCAGTTTACTGTGGACAGTCTCTGTCTCATCCCATTGAAGTCGGCCTTGCCCAAGTCTAGAATCTTAGCAGCTGATTCACTTTTTTCCCTTTCAAACACTACATTGAGCTCAATCATGTTATGATCACTATTGGATAGATGTTCACGCACAGTTAAGCTGTTAACTAAATCTGGTTCATTACTCATTACTAAATCTAGTGTGGCTTGCCCCCTTGTTGCCTCCAGGACATACTGCTGCAGAAAACTATCCCGAACACACAAGAAATTCACTACCTTTCTGACAGTTGCTCGTCTGCTTTCGCCAATCTATGTGAAGGTTAAAGTCCCCCATTAAGACCACTATGCCTTTCTTACACGCTTGTCTAATCTCTGCATTTATACAATCTAGCACTTCAGAGCTGCTGCCAGGGCTCCTATATACAAGTCCCACTATAGTCTTAGATCCTTTCCGATTTCTCAATTCAACCCATAAGGTCTCTGTTGGCTGCTTACCTCTCGTTATATCCTCCTTTATCATTGAATTGATTTAATCTCTAATCACTAAGGCTACTCCTCCCCCTCTTCCATTTTCCCTGTGTTCCTGGGCGCAGTGAGGGACCTGTGTTCCTGGGCGCAGTGAGGGACCTGTGTTCCTGGGCGCAGTGAGGGACCTGTGTTCGTGGGCGCAGTGAGGGACCTGTGTTCCTGGGCGCAGTGAGGGACCTGTGTTCCTGGGCGCAGTGAGGGACCTGTGTTCCTGGGCGCAGTGAGGGACCTGTGTTCCTGGGCGCAGTGAGGGACCTGTGTTCCTGGGCGCAGTGAGGGACCTGTGTTCCTGGGCGCAGTGAGGGACCCGTGTTCCTGGGCGCAGTGAGGGACCCGTGTTCCTGGGCGCAGTGAGGGACCTGTGTTCCTGGGCGCAGTGAGGGACCTGTGTTCCTGGGCGCAGTGAGGGACCCGTGTTCCTGGGCGCAGTGAGGGACCCGTGTTCCTGGGCGCAGTGAGGGACCCGTGTTCCTGGGCGCAGTGAGGGACCCGTGTTCCTGGGCGCAGTGAGGGACCCGTGTTCCTGGGCGCAGTGAGGGACCCGTGTTCCTGGGCGCAGTGAGGGACCCGTGTTCCTGGGCGCAGTGAGGGACCCGTGTTCCTGGGCGCAGTGAGGGACCCGTGTTCCTTGGCGCAGTGAGGGACCCGTGTTCCTGGGCGCAGTGAGGGACCCGTGTTCCTGGGCGCAGTGAGGGACCCGTGTTCCTGGGCGCAGTGAGGGACCCGTGTTCCTGGGCGCAGTGAGGGACCCGTGTTCCTGGGCGCAGTGAGGGACCCGTGTTCCTGGGCGCAGTGAGGGACCCGTGTTCCTGGGCGCAGTGAGGGACCCGTGTTCCTGGGCGCAGTGAGGGACCCGTGTTCCTGGGCGCAGTGAGGGACCCGTGTTCCTGGGCGCAGTGAGGGACCTGTGTGACTGGGCGCAGTGAACTAAGTGTTACTGGGTGCAGTGAGCTATGTTTTTTTTATTCGTTCATGTGATGTGGGCGTCGCTGGCAAGGCCAGCATTTATTGCCCATCCCTAATTGCCCTTGAGAAGGTGGTGGTGAGCCGCCTTCTTGAACCGCTGCAGTCCGTGTGGTGAAGGTTCTCCCACAGTGCTTTAGGATGTGAGTTCCAGGATTTTGACCCAGCGACGATGAAGGAACGGCGATATATTTCCAAGTCGGGATGGTGTGTGACTTGGAGGGGAACGTGCAGGTGGTGTTGTTCCCAAGTGCCTGCTGCTCTTGTCCTTCTAGGTGGTAGAGGTCGCGGGTTTGGGAGGTGCTGTCGAAGAAGCCTTGGCGAGTTGCTGCAGTGCATCCTGTGGATGGTGCACACTGCAGTCACAGTGCGCCGGTGGTGAAGGGAGTGAATGTTTATAGAATCATAGAATCATAGAAGTTACAACACGGAAACAGGCCCTTCGGCCCAACATGTCCATGTCGCCCAGTTTATACCACTAAGCTAGTCCCAATTGCCTGCACTTGGCCCATATCCCTCTATACCCATCTTACCCATGTAACTGTCCAAATGCTTTTTAAAAGACAAAATTGTACCCGCCTCTACTACTGCCTCTGGCAGCTCGTTCCAGACACTCACCACCCTTTGAGTGAAAAAATTGCCCCTCTGGACCCTTTTGTATCTCTCCCCTCTCACCTTAAATCTATGCCCCCTCGTTATAGACTCCCCTACCTTTGGGAAAAGATTTTGACTATCGACCTTATCTATGCCCCTCATTATTTTATAGACTTCTATAAGATCACCCCTTAACCTCCTACTCTCCAGGGAAAAAAGTCCCAGTCTGTCTAACCTCTCCCTGTAAGTCAAACCATCAAGTCCCGGTAGCATCCTAGAAATCTTTTCTGCACTCTTTCTAGTTTAATAATATCCTTTCTATAATAGGGTGACCAGAACTGTACACAGTACTCCAAGTGTGGCCTCACCAATGCCCTGTACAACTTCAACAAGACATCCCAACTCCTGCATTCAATGTTCTGACCAATGAAACCAAGCATGCCGAATGCCTTCTTCACCACCCTATCCACCTGTGACTCCACTTTCAAGGAGCTATGAATCTGTACTCCCAGATCTCTTTGTTCTATAACTCTCCCCAACGCCCTACCATTAACGGAGTAGGTCCTGGCCCGATTCGATCTACCAAAATGCATCACCTCACATTTAATCTAAATTAAACTCCATCTGCCATTCATCGGCCCACTGGCCCAATTGATCAAGATCCCGTTGCAATCCCAGATAACCTTCTTCACTGTCCACAATGCCACCAATCTTGGTGTCATCTGCAAACTTACTAACCATGCCTCCTAAATTCTCATCCAAATCATTAATATAAATAACAAATAACAGCAGACCCAGCACCGATCCCTGAGGCACACCGCTGGACACAGGCATCCAGTTTGAAAAACAACCCTCTACAACCACCCTCTGTCTTCTGTCGTCAAGCCAATTTTGTATCCAATTGGCTACCTCACCTTGGATCCCATGAGATTTAACCTTATGTAACAACCTACCATGCGGTACCTTGTCAAAGGCTTTGCTGAAGTCCATGTAGACCACGTCTACTGCACAGCCCTCATCTATCTTCTTGGTTACCCCTTCAAAAAACTCAATCAAATTCGTGAGACATGATTTTCCTCTCACAAAACCATGCTGACTGTTCCTAATTAGTCCCTGCCTCTCCAAATGCCTGTAGATCCTGTCCCTCAGAATACCCTCTAACAACTTACCCACTACAGATGTCAGGCTCACTGGTCTGTAGTTCCCAGGCTTTTCCCTGCCGCCCTTCTTAAACAAAGGCACAACATTTGCTACCCTCCAATCTTCAGGCACCTCACCTGTAGCGGTGGATGATTCAAATATCTCTGCTAGGGGACCCGCAATTTCCTCCCTAACCTCCCATAACGTCCTGGGATACATTTCATCAGGTCCCGGAGATTTATCTACCTTGATGCGCGTTAAGACTTCCAGCACCTCCCTCTCTGTAATATGTACACTCCTCAAGACATCACTATTTATTTCCCCAAGTTCCCTAACATCCATGCCTTTCTCAACCGTAAATACCGATGTGAAATATTCATTCAGGATCTCACCCATTTCTTGTGGTTCCGCACATAGATGACCTTGTTGATCCTTAAGAGGCCCTACTCTCTCCCTAGTTACCCTTTTGCCCTTTATGTATTTGTAGAAGCTCTTTGGATTCACCTTTGCCTGATCTGCCAAAGCAATCTCATATCCCCTTTTTGCCCTCCTGATTTCTCTCTTAACTCTACTCCGGCAATCTCTATACTCTTCAAGGGATCCACTTGATCCCAGCTGCCTATGCATGTCATATGCCTCCTTCTTCTTTTTGACTAGTGCCTCAATCTCCCGAGTCATCCAAGGTTCCCTACTTCTACCAGCCTTGCCCTTCACTTTATAAGGAATGTGCTTACCCTGAACCCTGGTTAACACACTTTTGAAAGCCTCCCACTTACCAGACGTCCCTTTGCCTGCCAACAGACTCTCCCAATCAACTTCTGAAAGTTCCTGTCTAATACCATCAAAATTGGCCTTTCCCCAATTTAGAATTTTAACTTTTGGGCCAGACCTATCCTTCTCCATAGCTATCTTAAAACTAATGGAATTATGATCACTTGTCCCAAAGTGATCCCTCACCAACACTTCTGTCACCTGCCCTTCCTTATTTCCCAAGAGGAGGTCAAGTTTTGCCCCCTCTCTAGTCGGGCCATCCACATACTGAATGAGAAATTCCTCCTGAATACACTCAACAAATTTCTCTCCATCCAAGCCCCTAATGCTATGGCTGTCCCAGTCAATGTTGGGAAAGTTAAAGTCCCCTACTATTACCACCCTATTTTTCTTGCAGCAGTCTGTCATCTCCTTACATATTTGCTCCTCAATTTCCCGTTGACTATTTGGGGGTCTGTCGTACAATCCTATCAAAGTGACCTCTCCCTTCTTATTTTTCAGTTCTACCCATATAGACTCAGTGGGCGAACCCTCGGATATATCCCCTCTCACTACTGCCGTGATGTTCTCCCTAATCAAGAACACAACTCCCCCTCCTCTCTTATCTCCTGCTCTATCTTTCCTATAGCATCTGTACCCTGGAACATTGAGCTGCCAGTCCTGCCCCTCCCTTAGCCATGTTTCAGTAATAGCTATAACATCCCAGTCCCATGTACCCATCCATGCCCTGAGTTCATCTGCCTTGCCCATCAGACTTCTTGCATTGAAATAAATGCAGTTTAATCTAGACTTCCCTTGGTCTTTGCCCTGCTTTCTCAGACCATCTGTCCGGTCATGTTCTGTACACTCTCCCTTACTGCCTTTTGTTTCTGTCACCATTTTATTTCCCACTGACTTCCTGCATCGGTTCCCATCCCCCTGCCACATTAGTTTAAACCCTCCCCAACAGCACTGGCAAACACTCCCCCTAGGACATTGGTCCCACCTCCCCCGGAACCGGTTCCAATGGCCCAGGAATTTGAATCCCTCCCTCTTGCACCATCTCTCAAGCCACGTATTCATCTTAGCTATCCTGTCATTCCTACTCTGACTTGCCCGTGGCACTGGTAGCAATCCTGAGATTACTACCTTTGAGGTCCTACTCTTTAGTTTAACTCCTAACTCCCTAAATTCAGCTTGTAGGACCTCATCCTGTTTTTTACCTATATCGTTGGTGCCTATATGCACCACGACAACTGGCTGTTCACCCTCCCCCTCCAGAATGTCCTGCAGCCGCTCCGAGACATCCTTGACCCTTGCACCAGGGAGGCAACATACCATCCTGGAGTCTCGGTTGCGTCCGCAGAAACGCCTGTCTATTCCCCTTACAATCGAGTCCCCTATCACTATAGCTCTGCCACTCTTTTTCCTGCCCTCCTGTGCAGCAGAGCCAGCCACGGTGCCATGAACCTGGCCACTGCCACCTTCCCCTGGTGAGCCATCTCCCCCAACAGTATCCAAAACGGTATACCTGTTTTGGAGGGAGATGACCGCAGGGGACCCCTGCACTGCCTTCCTACTCTTCCTCTGTCTGTTGGTCACCCATTCACTATCTCCCTCAGTAATTTTTATCTGCGGTGTGACCAACTCACTGAACGTGCTATCCACGACTTTCTCAGCATCGCGGATGCTCCAAAGTGAGTCCATCCGCAGCTCCAGAGCCGTCAAGCGGTCAAACAATAGCTGCAGCTGGACACACTTCCCGCAGGTGAAGGAATCAGGGATACAGGAAGGAGCCCTGAATTCCCACATCTCACAAGAGGAACATGACACGGCTCTGGGATCTCCTGCCATGACTTAACCCTTAAGTTAGCTTAACAACAACTGCAATGTCAAGAGAAAAAAAAGGAAAGAAAAACTACTTACCACTCCCTTTAAGGAGTTTACTCCTTTAAATTGTTCTCAATTTAGAGAATGTTAACTACACTAGGGACCTTGATTCACTAAAAAATAAACGCTACTTCCTATAAGACCAGCAGACCTTCCCTTTCCTTTTACTTCAGTTACTGTCGATAAGTAGAAATACTCACCTGAACCTATTCACCAATCAGGTGCCTCCCCTGTGTCGCGTCCCGATCTGATTCCTGACGTCACTTCGAACTCGGTCGCAGCTCGGCTCGGCTCCTCTCAGCTGTTCTCAACGCTCTGAAATCCCGCCTTTTATCGGACGCTCCCTCAAATTAAATGAATCCCACCAATTTCACTTCAATTAAAAAGGTATACTCAAGGGCCCTTGCTGAACAGCAGTCCCCCACGACACAACAGAGACCAGAGAATCCACAAACTCTAACCTTAGACAAATTCAGCAGGAAAATACTCACCAGCCAATCACTTACCTCTTCCTTGGTGACGTCCCACTTGGATTACTTTTTGCTTCTTATTTATCTTGGGTCCAGGAGTTAAGTCCCTGTGATGTCGCACAGTAGTTGTCTCTTGTTGCAGGTCTGCTGCTGCTTTTATTCCACAATCTCAGTCTTCTACTCTCAGGTCCACTACCGCTCTGCAGGAAAAGCAAGGCAAAGCAGCACCTCCTTCCCCCACTTCACCAAACTCCCACACTAGGTGGTGGATGGGGTGCCACTCAAGGGGGCTGATTTGTCCTGGATGGTGTCGAGCTTCTTGGGAGTTGTTGGCTCTGCACTCATCCAGGCAAGTGGAGAGTATTCCATCACACTCCTGACTTGTGCCTTGTAGATGGTGGAAAAGCTTTGGGGAGTCAGGAGGTGAGTCACTCGCCGCAGAATACCCAGCCTCCGACCTGCTCTCGTAGCCACAGTATTTTTTGGCTGGTCCAGTTAAGTTTCTGGTCAATGGTGACCCCCAGGATGTTGATGGTGGGGGATTCGGCGATGGTAATGCCGTTGAATGTCAAGGGGAGGTGGTTAGACTCTCTCTTGTTGGAGATGGTCATTGCCTGGCACTTATCTGGCGCGAATGTTACTTGCCACTTATCAGCCCAAGCCTGGATGTTGTCCAGGTCTTGCTGCATGCGGGCACGGACTGCTTCATTATCTGAGGGGTTGTGAATGGAACTGAACACTGTGCAATCATCAGCGAACATCCCCATTTCTGACCTTATGTTGGAGGGAAGGTCATTGATGAAGCAGCTGAAGATGGTTGGGCCTAGGACACTGCCCTGAGGAACTCCTGCAGCAATGTCCTGGGGCTGAGATGATTGGCCTCCAACAACCACTACCATCTTCCTTTGTGCTCGGTATGACTCCAGCCACTGGAGAGTTTTCCCCCTGATTCCCATTGACTTCAATTTTACTAGGGCTCCTTGGTGCCACACTCGGTCAAATGCTGCCTTGATGTCAAGGGCAGTCACTCTCACCTCACCTCTGGAATTCAGCTCTTTTGTCCATGTTTGGACCAAGGCTGTAATGAGGTCTGGAGCCGAGTGGTCCTGGCAGAACCCAAACTGAGCATCGGTGAGCAGGTTATTGATGAGTAAGTGCCGCTTGATAGCACTGTCGACGACACCTTCCGTCACTTTGCTGATGATTGAGAGTAGACTGATGGGGCGGTAATTGGCCGGATTGGATTTGTCCTGCTTTTTGTGGGCAGGATATACCTGGGCAATTTTCCACATTGTCGGGTGGATGCTAGTTTTGTAGCTGGACTGGAACAGCTTGGCTAGAGGCGCAGCTAGTTCTGGAGCACAAGTCTTCAGCACTACAACTGGGATGTTGTCGGGGCCCATAGCCTTTGCTGTATCCAGTGCACTCAGCCGTTTCTTGATATCACGTGGAGTGAATCAAATTGGCTGAAGACTGGCTTCTGTGATGGTGGCGATATCAGGAGGAGGCCGAGATGGATCATCCACTTGGCACTTCTGGCTGAAGATGGTTGCAAATGCTTCAGCCTTGTCTTTTGCACTCACGTGCTGGACTCCGCCATCATTGAGGATGGGGTTGTTTACAGAGCCTCCTCCTCCCGTTAGTTGTTTCATTGTCCACCACTATTCACGACTGGATGTGGCAGGACTGCAGAGCTTTTGATCTGATCCGTTGGTTGTGGAATCGCTTAGCTCTGTCTATAGCATGTTGCTTCCGCTGTTTAGCATGCATGTAGTCCTGACTTGTCGCTTCACCAGGTTGGCACCTCATTTTTAGGTCGCCTGGTGCTGCTCCTGCCATGCTCTTCTACACTCCTCATTGAACCAGGGTTGATCCCCTGGCTTGTTGGTAATGGTAGAGTGAGGAATATGCCGGGCCATGAGGTTACAGATTGTGCTGGAATACAATTCTGCTGCTGATGGCCCACAGCACCTCATGGATGCCCAGTTTTGAGCTGTTAGATCTGTTTTTTTTTTATTCGTTCACGGGATGTGGGCGTCGCTGGCAAGGCCGGCATTTATTGCCCATCCCTAATTGCCCTTGAGAAGGTGGTGGTGAGCCGCCTTCTTGAACCGCTGCAGTCCGTGTGGTGACGGTTCTCCCACAGTGCTGTTAGGAAGGGAGTTCCAGGATTTTGACCCAGCGACAATGAAGGAACGGCGATATATTTCCAAGTCGGGATGGTGTGTGACTTGGAGGGGAACGTGCAGGTGGTGTTGTTCCCATGCACCTGCTGCCCTTGTCCTTCTAGGTGGTAGAGGTCGCGGGTTTGGGAGGTGCTGTCGAAGAAGCCTTGGCGAGTTGCTGCAGTGCATCCTGTGGATGGTGCACACTGCAGCCACAGTGCGCCGGTGGTGAAGGGAGTGAATGTTTAGGGTGGTGGATGGGGTGCCAATCAAGCGGGCTGCTTTATCTTGGATGGTGTCGAGCTTCTTGAGTGTTGTTGGAGCTGCACTCATCCAGGCAAGTGGAGAGTATTCCATCACACTCCTGACTTGTGCCTTGTAGATGGTGGAAAGGCTTTGGGGAGTCAGGAGGTGAGTCACTCGCCGCAGAATACCCAGCCTCTGACCTGCTCTCGTAGCCACAGTATTTATATGGCTGGTCCAGTTAAGTTTCTGGTCAATGGTGACCCCCAGGATGTTGATGGTGGGGGATTCGGCGATGGTAATGCCGTTGAATGTCAAGGGGAGGTGGTTAGACTCTCTCTTGTTGGAGATGGTCATTGCCTGGCACTTATCTGGCGCGAATGTTACTTGCCACTTATCAGCCCAAGCCTGGATGTTGTCCAGGTCTTGCTGCATGCGGGCTCGGACTGCTTCATTATCTGAGGGGTTGCGAATGGAACTGAACACTGTGCAGTCATCAGCGAACATCCCCATTTCTGACCTTATGATGGAGGGAAGGTCATTGATGAAGCAGCTGAAGATGGTTGGGCCTAGGACACTGCCCTGAGGAACTCCTGCAGCAATGTTCTGAATCTATCCCATTTAGCACGGTGGTAGTGCCACACAACACGTTGGATGGTATCCTCAGTGCGAAGATGGCACTTCGTCTCCATGAGGACTGTGCGGTGGTCACTTCTTCCAATACTATTGGTGAGGACGAGGTCAAGTAAGTTTTTCCCTCGTGTTGGATCGCTCACCACCTGCCGCAGGCCCAGTCTGGCAGCTATGTCCTTCAGGACTCGGCCAGCTCGGTCAGTCGTGGTGCTACCGAGCCACTCTTGGTGATGGACATTGAAGTCCCCCACCCAGAGTACATTCTGTGCCCTTGCTACCCTCAGTGCTTCCTCCAAGTGGTGCTCAACATGGAGGAGGACTGATTCATCAGCTGAGGGAGGGCGGTAGGTGGTAATCAGCAGGAGGTTTCCTTGCCCATATTTGATCTGATGCCATGAGATTTCATAGGTTCCAGAGTCAATGATGAGGACTCCCAGGGCCACTCCCTCCTGACTGTATATCACTGTACCGCCACCTCTGGTGGGTCTGTCCTGCCGGTGGGACAGGACATACCCAGGGATGGTGATGGAAGAGTCTGGGACATTGGCTGAAAGGTATGATTCTGTGAGTATTTCTATGTCAGGCTGTTGCTTGACTCGTCTATGGGACAGCTCTCCCAATTTTGGCACAAGTCCCCAGATGTTAGTGAGGAGGATTTTGCAGGGTCGACTGGGCTTGGTTTGCCTTTATTGTGTCCGCTGCCTCGTGGTCCGTCTGGTTTTATTCTTATTGTGACTTTTTTTAGTGAGCTTTTACAACTGAGTGGCTTGCTCGGCCATTTCAGAGGGCAATTAAGAATCATCCACATTACTGTGGGTCTGGAGTCACATATAGGCCAGACCGGGCATGGTGAGGTATCCGTGTCACTGGGCACGGTGAGGTATCCGTGTCACTGGGCACGGTGTCAGGGTTTTGAGGGGGGGTGGTCGTGGCCAGTGTCGGGGTTCGGGGGTTCGTAGCCAGGGTGAGGGTTCGGGGGGTCGTGGCCAGTGTCAGGGTTCAGGGGGCATGTCTGTCTCTGGCCTGCTGATCTTACCTCTGTTACAGGACGTGGTGGTCGAGTTGGAACTCACGGGGGAACATTATCATCGTTTATTGTGAAGAACATCGCCCTGGATAAAACAGACGACAGTAATCCGCGTGAAGCGATCTTGCGTCACGCAGAAGAAGCAGAACAGAACCCGTACTGGGTGGCTCCTGCTTATGTGAAGTGAGTCTGATCAGAGCAAGGCCTTGGGTGGAGGTGGGGAATGATGGGGTCTCGCACTCTCTCTCACAAACACTGCCTCTCTCTCTCTCACACTCAATCTCTCTTGTACTCACACTCTCTCTCTCGCGCCCGCCCCACCCCTCGCTCGCTCACTCTGGCTCCTCTCGCTCTGTCATGCTCACTTTCTCTCACTTCTGATTTTAGGACCCAGCCAAACACGGTATTTGCTGAAGCGGAGAGTGAGGAAGAGGAGGAAGACGATGAGCCTGAATGGAAGAAACGCAAACTGTGAACGAAGTGTAAACGTTGGATTGTTGGTCCCAATGTGGAGCACCGCGGGGCCAGGGATTTAATGTGGGGCACCGCGGGGCCGGGGATTTAATGTGGGGCACCGCGGGGCCGGGGATTTAATGTGGGGCACCGCGGGGCCGGGGATTTAATGTGGGGCACCGCGGGGCCGGGGATTTAATGTGGGGCACCGCGGGGCCGGGGATTTAATGTGGGGCACCGCGGGGCCGGGGATTTAATGTGGGGCACCGTGGGGCCGGGGATTTAATGTGGGGCACCGCGGGGCCGGGGATTTAATGTGGGGCACCGCGGGGCCGGGGATTTAATGTGGGGCACCGCGGGGCCGGGGATTTAATGTGGGGCACCGCGGGGCCGGGGATTTAATGTGGGGCACCGCGGGGCCGGGGATTTAATGTGGGGCACCGCGGGGCCGGGGATTTAATGTGGGGCACCGCGGGGCCGGGGATTTAATGTGGGGCACCGCGGGGCCGGGGATTTAATGTGGGGCACCGCGGGGCCGGGGATTTAATGTGGGGCACTGCGGGGCCGGGGATTTAATGTGGGGCACTGCGGGGCCGGGGATTTAATGTGGGGCACTGCGGGGCCGGGGATTTAATGTGGGGCACTGCGGGGCCGGGGATTTAATGTGGGGCACCGCGGGGCCGGGGATTTAATGTGGGGCACTGCGGGGCCGGGGATTTAATGTGGGGCACTGCGGGGCCGGGGATTTAATGTGGGGCACCGCGGGGCCGGGGATTTAATGTGGGGCACCGCGGGGCCGGGGATTTAATGTGGGGCACCGCGGGGCCGGGGATTTAATGTGGGGCACTGCGGGGCCGGGGATTTAATGTGGGGCACTGCGGGGCCGGGGATTTAATGTGGGGCTGGCTGTGTTGGGATCTATTACGATCCATGACCCAAATCACTGACCTTTGCCCTTTGTGTTTGAAATGATTTATTCAGGAGCTACCATGACCAGTTCCCGAAATTGGAAGAGAGGCAATAAAATCCAGAGACTGATGAAATTAATTTTATTTTGTAAAAAGTTGAATATAAAATGAATATTGTATAAAAGTAAAGCCTGCAGAGAGCTTTGTTTGATGAACATAATGGCCCAGATATTGCTCACCTACAGACGCCGTCCCTGAATGGCGTCATGTCTCTCCGCCGGCAAATCGATTTTAAAAAATTCGTTCATGGGATGTGGACGTCGCTGGCGAGGCCGGCATTTATTGCTCATCTCTAATTGCCCTTGAGAAGGTGGTGGTGAGCCGCCTTCTTGAACTGCTGCAGTCCATGTGGTGACGGTTCTCCCACAGTGCTGTTAGGAAGGGAGTTCCAGGATTTTGACCCAGCGACGATGAAGGAACGGCAATATATTTACAAGTCGGGATGGTGACTTGGAGGGGAAGGTGCAGGTGGTGTTGTTCCCATGTGCCTGCTGCCCTTGTCCTTCTAGGTGTTAGAGGTCGCGGGTTTGGGAGGTGCTTTCGAAGAAGCCTTGGCGAGTTGCTGCAGTGCATCCTGT
Source organism: Heptranchias perlo (assembly GCF_035084215.1). Classification (NCBI taxonomy): domain Eukaryota; kingdom Metazoa; phylum Chordata; class Chondrichthyes; order Hexanchiformes; family Hexanchidae; genus Heptranchias; species Heptranchias perlo. The sequence goes on from NW_027139378.1 coordinate 240,397, forward strand.
GGATGGTACACACTGCAGCCACAGTGCACCGGTGGTGAGGGGAGTGAATGTTTAGGGTGGTGGATGGGGTGCCAATCAAGTGGGCTGCTTTGTCCTGGATGGTGTCGAGCTTCTTGAGTGTTGTTGGAGCTGCACTCATCCAGACAAGTGGAGAGTATTCCATCACACTCCTGACTTGTGCCTTGTAGATGGTGGAAAGGCTTTGGGGAGTCAGGAGGTGAGTCATTCGCTGCAGAATACCCAGCCTCTGACCTGCTCTTGTAGCCACAGTATTGATACAGCTGGTCCAGTTAAGTTTCTGGTCAATGGTGACCCCCAGGATGTTGATGGTGGGGGATTCGGCGATGGTAATGCCGTTGAATGTCATGGGGAGGTGGTTAGACTCTCTCTTGTTGGAGATGGTCATTGCCTGGCACTTGTCTGGCGCGAATGTTTCTTGCCACTTATGAGACCAAGCCTGGATGTTGTCCAGGTCTTGCTGCATGCGGGCTCGGACTGCTTCATTATTTGAGGGGTTGCGAATTGAACTGGTCACTGATTGTGCAAGTTCACGCCTGCGGACATGCGCAGTAAAACCCAGAAATCGCAAACTTGCTTCCGTTGGTTCGTTGGTGGTTTGACAGTTACAAATTAAAGGGACATGGTACACTAAAATCATAGAAATCATGAAACATTCAGAAACTTACCCATCTGCCCAGCTGCAACTAAGATACTTAAGCCACCAAAAGGTACGCTGGAAAATACCAGCCCTACATTACCTTTTAAAAGCGTGCTGACTGTTAACCACTGTTAAACAACAAAAAAATTAAATTTTAAAAACGTGAAATGTCAAATTACTCTTCTTATCTTTTGATCATTAAAAAAAAATTTAAATTAAAAACTTTTTTTTTACTTTCAACTTCTGTAAGTTTCATTAAATTAAATCACTTGCTTGGCTTTTTATTTTTAGATATGTTAAATTTTTATTTAAACTAACATAACAGAAATTTACATCAAATGAATGATTTGTACTTGCCTGCTTGTGAGCGGGGCTTCTCTTCTTGACTGATTCTGTGGGCGTGGGTTAGGGTTACGCTGCATTAGCGTCAGGGTTAGGGTTAGGGTTAGGTTGTATGGTGTGGGCAGGAGGGTAGTTACACCCTCTTGTGTTCGTATTCTCACTCAACACTTGAGCTTCTTGTCACTTATACCTGCCACTTTTGGTTGGCCCACGCTTTACCTTACCACCTGGCTTCTTTTTCTTGCCAATCTCTTCTTAGTAATTTCTTGATCCGTAATCCTTTGATCCCCCTCTGGGGTTATAATCAGTTCCTGGGTTTTGCCAACTTATGGTCTCTATGCAGTATTTAGTTATTATTTGCTTACTTGTATATTATTATTGGTGTTGGAACCCAACCCTTTAGTTTAAGTAGTGTTAGGGTTATGTTGTATTGAGGTTGGGGGGTTCAGGTTAGGGTTAGGGTTAGGGTTGCTGCATTGGGGTTAGTGTTGGGGTTAGGTGAGGGTCAGGGTTGCAGTTAGGTTCAGGGCTGCATTAGGGTTAGGTTTTAGGGGTGGGGTGGGGTGCATCAGGGTTGGGGTTAGTTGTTTAGGGGTGGGGTTACGTTTTAGGGGTAGTGTTGGGTGCATTAGGGTTAGGGTTAGGGTTACGCTGCATTAGGGTTAGGGTTAGGTTTTAAAATGGTGGACAGAGGGGGGAAACGCCCTCCCTATGTTGTCTGCCTCTTGGTTCTGGCCCGCACCTCAGACTGTTGCTGTTGTCCAAATGAATGCACCTTGTGCTTTAGCTTTAGGCACCATCCAGAGTTCCTGCTTGGCTACTACTGAATGTGTCCCGTCCTCCAGCCTTAAGTACCATCCATCGTTCCTTCTTGGAACACTCCGACCGGTTTCGCCATCTTGCGGCTCATCAGGGAGCTACAAACAAACAGACCAAGTCCTTAGTGCGTCAATTGCAAAGGTTAGGTTTTAAAATGGTGGGCAGAGGGGGGAAACGCCCTCCCTATGTTGTCTGCCTCTTGGTTCTGGCCCGCACCTCAGACTGTTGCTGTTGTCCAAATGAATGCACCTTGTGCTTTAGCTTTAGGCACCATCCAGAGTTCCTGCTTGGCTACTACTGAATGTGTCCCGTCCTGCAGCCTTCAGTACCATCCATCGTTCCTTCTTGGAACACTCCGACCGGTTTCGCCATTTTGCGGCTCATCAGGGAGCTACAAACAAACAGACCAAGTCCTTAGTGCGTCACTTGCAAAGGTTAGGTTTTAAAATGGTGGGCAGAGGGGGGAAAACGCCCTCCCTATGTTGTCTGCCTCTTGGTTCTGGCCCGCACCTCGGACTGTTGCTGTATTAGGGTTAGGGTTAGGGTTAGGTTGTATGGTGTGGGCAGGAGGGTAGTTACACCCTCTTGTGTTCGTATTCTCACTCAACTCTTGAGCTTCTTGTCACTTATACCTGCCACTTTTGGTTGGCCCACGCTTTACCTTACCACCTGGCTTCTTTTTCTTGCCGATCGCTTCTTAGTAATTTCTTGATCCGTAATCCTTTGATCCCCCTCTGGGGTTATAATCAGTTCCTGGGTTTTGCCAATTTATGGTCTCTATGTCGTATTTAGTTATTATTATTGGTGTTGGAACTCTACCCTTTATTTTACGTAGTGTTAGGGTTATGTTGTATTGAGGTTGGGGGGTTCAGGTTAGGGTTAGGGTTGCTGCACTGGGGTTAGTGTTGGGGTTAGGTGAGGGTCAGGGTCGCAGTTAGGTTCAGGGCTATATTGGGGTTAGGTTGGGGTGCATCAGGGTTAGGGTTAGGGTTAGGGTTACGCTGCATTAGGGTTACGCTGCATTAGGGTTAGGGTTAGGGTTAGGGTTACGCTGCGTTAGGGTTAGGGTTACGCTGCATTAGGGTTAGGGTTAGGGTTACGCTGCATTAGGGTTAGGGTTAGGGTTACGCTGCATTAGGGTTAGGGTTAGGGTTACGCTGCATTAGGGTTAGGGTTAGGGTTACGCTGCATTAGGGTTAGGGTTGGGGTTAGGGTTAGGGTTAGTGTATTAGGGTTAGGCTGCATTAGGGTTAGGGTTAGGGTTAGGCTGCATTAGGGTTAGGGTTAGGGTTAGGGTGTGGGCAGGAGGGTAGTTACACCCTCTTGTGTTCGTATTCTCACTCAACCCTTGAGCTTCTTGTCACTTATACCTGCCACTTTTGGTTGGCCCACGCTTTACCTTACCACCTGGCTTCTTTTTCTTGCAGATCGCTTCTTAGTAATTTCTTGATCCGTAATCCTTTGATCCCCCTCTGGGGTTATAATCAGTTCCTGGGTTTTGCCAATTTATGGTCTCTATGTCGTATTTAGTTATTATTATTGGTGTTGGAACTCTACCCTTTATTTTACGTAGTGTTAGGGTTATGTTGTATTGAGGTTGGGGGGTTCAGGTTAGGGTTAGGGTTGCTGCACTGGGGTTAGTGTTGGGGTTAGGTGAGGGTCAGGGTCGCAGTTAGGTTCAGGGCTATATTGGGGTTAGGTTGGGGTGCATCAGGGTTAGGGTTAGGTGTTTAGGGGTGGGGTGGGGTTAGGGTTATGTTTTAGGGGTAGGGTTGGGTGCATCAGGGTTAGGGTTAGGTGTTTAGGGGTAGGGTAGGGTGCATCAGGGTTAGGGTTAGGTGTTTAGGGGTAGGGTAGGGTGCATCAGGGTAGGGGATTAGATTCAGGGCTGGGGGGTTGGAGTTATGGGTTAGGGTTGCATTAGGGGTAGGGTTAAGTGAGGGTCAGGGTTTAGGAGTAGGGTGGGGTGTGTTAGGCTTAGATTTTAGGGGTGGGGTGGGAGATTAGGTTTGCTGTATTAGAGTTACGGTTAGGCTTTAGGGGTAGAGTGGGGTGCATTTGGAGAGTTGTGATTAGATTCAGGGCTGGGGGGTTGGAGTTATGGGTTAGGGTTGCATTAGGGGTAGGGTTAAGTGAGGGTCAGGGTTTAGGAGTAGGGTGGGGTGTGTTAGGCTTAGATTTTAGGGGTGGGGTGGGAGATTAGGTTTGCTGTATTAGAGTTACGGTTAGGCTTTAGGGGTAGAGTGGGGTGCATTTGGAGTTAGGATTTGGGATATGGATGTGGTCTGTTTGTAGTTAGGGTTGGGGCTTTGGTCTGTTTGTTGTGGGCAGTGTGGGGTTTAGTGGTTTTGGTTAGCTTAAACAGTAGGGGTTAGCTCTGTTTATTGTGATTAGGGTAGGGTGTGGTGTGGTTGCGGTTTGGGAGGTTTATCAAGTTGGGGTTGGGATTTGTGGTAATTAAGGTCGGGGCAGTTTTGTTTTTTGATGTTGGATTTCCCCCATTTTAGGGTTAGGGTTAGGGTTAGGGTTAGGGTTAGGGTTAGGTTTTAAAATGGTGGGCAGAGGGGGGAAACGCCCTCCCTATGTTGTCTGCCTCTTGGTTCTGGCCCGCACCTCAGACTGTTGCTGTTGTCCAAATGAATGCACCTTGTGCTTTAGCTTTAGGCACCATCCAGAGTTCCTGCTTGGCTACTACTGAATGTGTCCTGTCCTGCAGCCTTAAGTACCATCCATCGTTCCTTCTTGGAACACTCCGACCGGTTTCGCCATCTTGCGGCTCATCAGGGAGCTATAAACAAACAGACCAAGTCCTTAGTGCGTCACTTGCAAAAGTTAGGTTTTAAAATGGTGGGCAGAGGGGGGAAACGCCCTCCCTATGTTGTCTGCCTCTTGGTTCTGGCCCGCACCTCAGACTGTTGCTGTTGTCCAAATGAATGCACCTTGTGCTTTAGCTTTAGGCACCATCCAGAGTTCCTGCTTGGCTACTACTGAATGTGTCCTGTCCTGCAGCCTTAAGTACCATCCATCGTTCCTTCTTGGAACACTCCGACCGGTTTCGCCATCTTGCGGCTCATCAGGGAGCTATAAACAAACAGACCAAGTCCTTAGTGCGTCACTTGCAAAAGTTAGGTTTTAAAATGGTGGGCAGAGGGGGGAAACGCCCTCCCTATGTTGTCTGCCTCTTGGTTCTGGCCCGCACCTCAGACTGTTGCTGTTGTCCAAATGAATGCACCTTGTGCTTTAGCTTTAGGCACCATCCAGAGTTCCTGCTTGGCTACTACTGAATGTGTCCTGTCCTGCAGCCTTAAGTACCATCCATCGTTCCTTCTTGGAACACTCCGACCGGTTTCGCCATCTTGCGGCTCATCAGGGAGCTATAAACAAACAGACCAAGTCCTTAGTGCGTCACTTGCAAAAGTTAGGTTTTAAAATGGTGGGCAGAGGGGGGAAACGCCCTCCCTATGTTGTCTGCCTCTTGGTTCTGGCCCGCACCTCAGACTGTTGCTGTTGTCCAAATGAATGCACCTTGTGCTTTAGCTTTAGGCACCATCCAGAGTTCCTGCTTGGCTACTACTGAATGTGTCCTGTCCTGCAGCCTTAAGTACCATCCATCGTTCCTTCTTGGAACACTCCGACCGGTTTCGCCATCTTGCGGCTCATCAGGGAGCTATAAACAAACAGACCAAGTCCTTAGTGCGTCACTTGCAAAAGTTAGGTTTTAAAATGGTGGGCAGAGGGGGGAAACGCCCTCCCTATGTTGTCTGCCTCTTGGTTCTGGCCCGCACCTCAGACTGTTGCTGTTGTCCAAATGAATGCACCTTGTGCTTTAGCTTTAGGCACCATCCAGAGTTCCTGCTTGGCTACTACTGAATGTGTCCTGTCCTGCAGCCTTAAGTACCATCCATCGTTCCTTCTTGGAACACTCCGACCGGTTTCGCCATCTTGCGGCTCATCAGGGAGCTATAAACAAACAGACCAAGTCCTTAGTGCGTCACTTGCAAAAGTTAGGTTTTAAAATGGTGGGCAGAGGGGGGAAACGCCCTCCCTATGTTGTCTGCCTCTTGGTTCTGGCCCGCACCTCAGACTGTTGCTGTTGTCCAAATGAATGCACCTTGTGCTTTAGCTTTAGGCACCATCCAGAGTTCCTGCTTGGCTACTACTGAATGTGTCCTGTCCTGCAGCCTTAAGTACCATCCATCGTTCCTTCTTGGAACACTCCGACCGGTTTCGCCATCTTGCGGCTCATCAGGGAGCTATAAACAAACAGACCAAGTCCTTAGTGCGTCACTTGCAAAAGTTAGGTTAGGGTTAGGGTTAGGGTTAGGGTTAGGGTTAGGGTTAGGGTTACGCTGCATTAGGGTTAGGGTTAGGGTTAGGGTTAGGGTTAGGGTTAGGTGTTTAGGGGTAGGGTAGGGTGCATCAGGGTAGGGGATTAGATTCAGGGCTGGGGGGTTGGAGTTATGGGTTAGGGTTGCATTAGGGGTAGGGTTAAGTGAGGGTCAGGGTTTAGGAGTAGGGTGGGGTGTGTTAGGCTTAGATTTTAGGGGTGGGGTGGGAGATTAGGTTTGCTGTATTAGAGTTACGGTTAGGCTTTAGGGGTAGAGTGGGGTGCATTTGGAGTTAGGATTTGGGATATGGATGTGGTCTGTTTGTAGTTAGGGTTGGGGCTTTGGTCTGTTTGTTGTGGGCAGTGTGGGGTTTAGTGGTTTTGGTTAGCTTAAACAGTAGGGGTTAGCTCTGTTTATTGTGATTAGGGTAGGGTGTGGTGTGGTTGCGGTTTGGGAGGTTTATCAAGTTGGGGTTGGGATTTGTGGTAATTAAGGTCGGGGCAGTTTTGTTTTTTGATGTTGGATTTCCCCCATTTTAGATCTGATTTAAGCCCTTTGGTAACTGAGTTTGTAGGGTTGTTATCCAGTGTTTTTCCCTCCTCTTCCTTTGTGAGGTTGTCCAGTTCATGTTGGTCTCCAACCCCATAAATTCCAGGGATTCAAGACCATGCTCCATGAAGTGTCGGGAGGTAGGTTTGTATACATCCTTTGTTCTAATAGCACTGAGGTGCCCTGTGAGCCTCATCCTTAGACTATTCCCTGTTTCTCCTACATACAAGATGTGGCATTGTTTGCATCGAATTGCATAAACAGCATTGTGCTGTTCACATGTAATTCTTTGTTTAATTAGGGCTGCTTTTCCTGTGTGTCTATTTTGTATCATTTTGCGGATTATTAGGTATTTACACGTCCCACATTTTGGGTTTGTGCAGTTCTGGGTTGTCTGTTTTCTTATCCTACTCCGAACCAGCATGTCGCGAAGGTTCCGAGTTCTTTTGTATGCCGACGTTATGTGGTATCGACTAAGTGTGTCAACATCCTCTTTTAGTTTCCCAAATTGGGTTTTAATCACTCCGTGTATTAGTTTGGTCATTGTATCGTATGTCGTTATCAGTGGTAGTCTTGCTACTTCTCTGTTTGGCCGTGGGCTATTCAGTCCCCTCAGGAAATCAGACTTAAGGTGCCTGAGGAACCTTTTTGTGTAACCTCTCTGTCTCAGTGCAGTAAATAGGGTTGTGGTGGCTTCCCTAAAGTCCTCTCCGTTTGTGCATATGCGGTGAAAACGTGTCAGTTGTGACTTCACCAGCCCCCGAAAGGTATGTTTTGGATGGTGGCTGTTTATGTGCAGGAGTGTGTGTGTGTCTGTTTCTTTAAAGAATACCTTTGTTGCTAGCTTGTGGCTGTTATTCTCCTGTTGTAATTTAAATACTGTGGTGTCCAGGAAATCCACACTTTCTCTATGTGTTGTAACTTTAAGTTTAATAGATTGGTGGTGACTGTTGAGAATACCTACAAATTCTTGCAATTCTGTTTCTGTGTGAGTCCAGACTCCCCATATGTCATCCAGGTATCTGTAATAACACATCGGGAGCTTGGAACACTTTTCAAAGACTGTGTTTTCCCAGTCTGCCATGTATATGTTTGCGTAGGCCGGGGCAAATTTCTTGCCCATAGCCGTGCCCTTAATCTGTAGGTAGAATTGCTCCTGGAATTCAAAGTCATTTTTTGTTAGTCCTAGGTGTAATAGCTGGATTATGGCTGCATCTGGTCTGTGGGGTTGGGGGAACTTTCTAAGGATATTTTCCACTGCCTGTATGCCTCTGTCTGTTTCTATGTTTGTGTATAGGCTTTCAATGTCCATGGTAAAGAGTATTGCGTTCGGGGGTACGGTCAGTGAGTTCACTATTTCTATGAAGTGGTAAGTGTCTTTAATGTAGCTAGGGTGCTTCTGTGATAAGGGGTTTAGGAATGAGTCAATGTATTCTGCTATCCTGTAGGATTCACTACCACAGTCTGACACAATGGGTCTTCCTGGTGGTATTTCTCCTGGTACAGTCCATGTGTCAGGGTGCTTGTGTATTTTGGGTAGTATGTAGAATTTTCTGGGTTGTGGTTGTTCCCCCCTTAGGTATTCCACTTGTTTCTGATTCAAGTGTTTAGATTTCTTTAGTTCTGTTAAAATGTTTCCAATCTCTTTTCGTGTGTCCTGGTAAATTGGTCCTGCTAATTTCGTGTAGTGGGCTGTATTATTAAGCTGTCTGTGAGCTTCAAGTAGATACTGTTGCCTATCCATGATCACTATACTACTGCCCTTATCTGCTGGTTTTATGATTATATCTAGATTGTTTCTAAGTTCTATGATTGCCCGTCTCTCTCTTCCAGTGAGGTTTTGCTTGTCTGTCTGTTTAGGGATTTTTTCAATTTGTGATTGAGTCTGTTTAATAAAGTTTAGGATTTCTGGCTCTATTTTATTATTTGGTGGGGTCCATTCTGATGGTGGTGTAAAAGGTTGCTTGTCTGTTTCTGAATCGCTAAAGTAATCGGTCAGTTTTACTCTCCTGTAAAACCTTTTCAGATCTTCCTGAATTTGTACTTTACAATGTTTTGGGGTTGGAACAAATGTAAGGCCCTTGTTTAAAACCCTCTCCTGTACCTCTGTGGGGTTAAAGAGTTGGGAAATATTAATAACAGTTTTTCCCAGGTGTAATCTACCCTTCTCTTGGGTTAATGTCCTTTTTAGTTTAAAGACTTCATCCACTGGTTTATTATGTTATGGGCAGTGCTATCTGTCCAATGGATGTGGTCAGCCCCCACTTTAAAGGATCTAGCATTAATTGCTGGTATGTAATTCTGTTTTTTTATATGCTGGTTAATTCCTCTGATTGTATCCCTCTCTGTTTCTGGAAGTAAGTTACTGAAGTTAATTTCCGGCACCCAGATCTGAGCATTTGGGAATGTGCTCTTAGCCAATTTAAGTAATGACTGCAGTTGCTTGGTTGCAGTCAGTGGTCTCTGCGTTCGATTATTAATGCCAACTGAGAGCACCACCTTTTTGGTCTCCGGACAGGGTTCCAATTTGTCCAGAATTGCTGTGACATGAATGAATTTAGCTCCTGGAAAGCTATCAATTTGGGTGGTGGGATTTGGGCATCTTTTTATCTTGGAGAGGTTGGAATCTCCTATTATTAAAATTGATTTTCTGGGTTCCAATTTCCAGGTAATGTTTTTTCGGCTGGTGTTGGGGTGCCTCGTCACTCTCTGTGCATCTTCCCCTTCAGAGTCAGGTTCTGCCCCTGTTGGTGTGTTTTCTGTTTCTATGTCTGCTACCCCTGCCTCCCCTATTGTGTTCCCTACCTCGGCTTCAGCTATTTCTGCCTCTCCTACTGTGTTGTCTGTCTGGGCTCTCATTGTTCCTGTCCTCATTTCTGTGTCTATTGGGTTTACCTGTCCGGTCTGGTCGCTCCTTTGTTTCTGTGGAAAGGGTTGTTTTGTGACACTGATCTCGGGCTCTAGAACTGCTGTATTTCTTGGGATGGTTGGTTTGGTACAGTCTTTCTTTTGTCTCTGTGGGAGCGGTTGGTACATGACCCTGGTTTTGGGGTACAGGAATGTTGTGCATGGATTTGTCCCTGGTGTAGGAGGGGTTCTCCCTTCTGTTTGTTTTGGGTCTGAGGAATCCCTAGTGATTTGGTTTAATACGGTCTGATGTTGGTTCCCCATGTAGTGCTGGGGTCTACGTGGCTCAGGCTCTTGAGAGCCAAGTGTGATGTCCAGGTCCCTAATGATGGCCACATTGGAAATCCTGGTCCTTGGCCTGTGGGGTGGGGTAGGGCTAGTCGCCGCCCTGGATGGCGGGGAAGGGGGGGTCACTGCCCTGGACCGCAAGGAAGGGGGGGTTTCAGTGGTCTGCTGGTGGTGTGATGAAGTCGGGGTCGCTGGCCCACGGGGTGGGGGGGTCTGTCGGTGGCGTGACGAAGTCATGGCAGCTGGCTCAAAGGGTGGGGGTGTGTGTTGGTGGTGTGACGAAGTCGTGGCAACTGGTGCAAGGGGTGGGGGGGTCCATCGGTGGCATGACGAAGTCATGGCAGCTGGCTCCAAGGGTGGGGGGGTGTGTTGGTGGTGTGACGAAGTCGTGGCAACTGGTGCAAGGGGTGGGGGGGTCTGCCGGTGGCGTGCTGAAGTCATGGCAGCTGGCTCAAAGGGTGGGGGGGTGTGTCGGTGGCTTGACGAGGTTGTGGCAGTTGGCTCACGGGGTGGGGGTGTCCGTCGGTGGCGTGACAAAGTCGTGGCAGCTGGCCCACGGGGTGGGGGGGGGGTTTCAGTCCGTCTGCGGCATGAGGGGGCTGTGATCGCAGGCTGGTGGAACAAGGCTGCCCAGGTATTTGGCCTATGGCGTGGGGGCGTCCTAGTCCGTATGCCGGTCCGCTGTTCTGTCCTCAATTGTGTGCTGGTCCCTTGCTCTGTCAACCGTGATGCTAATCCCACCACATGTCTCTTTGCCTCATCAATTGATTGAATTTTGAATTTATGTCTAAGACTCTTTTTAATCCAATTAGTGGCTTTCGCCATCATTTCTTCCAGGCGCTCTGTCACTGCAGCCTGAGCAAATTCATTTTCTAATTCTTCCAGGTTTGTTGTATAGTGCTCAATTAGAATCTGTCTGGTCTGTTTTGCCCAATTTTCTGAATTCAAAGCCAATTTGGTTAGGGTTTCCTGTGACGGTTTTGCCGGTTTTATAAAGCATGTTAGTTTATCAGCTTGTTTTAAGATGCCCTTAGGGGGCTGATTCTGGCCCTTTAAGAATATTAGATGGTGGATTGTCTGGAAAATTCTATAAATTATTCTCACTGTTGTAGCAAATTCATCCCTGGCTACGGGGAGACACCTATGTGTACCAGGGTCCGACCTCATATGCGTACGGTTGTCAGACAACCTGCATGTGTTCCGCATAGTGTTAGCCATTCCCTGGGTGTAGAAAGGTGCAAAAGGTTTTAAAAGATGTTACTAGCTTCTATTTGGTAATAGAGGTCCCCGCTAGTAACTGTAATCTCACCCCACGGTGGCTCCCTGGCTCAGATGGTCTCCTGCCTGGGACTGCGTCCTCCAAACACTCCCCAGCTCAGCCGGCTGTCCTGCCTGGAAAGGCTCTTTTTCCACCGGTCTCACCTCCCCTCCGGTGGCTCTCTGGCTTCGATGGTTCTCTGCCTGCAACAGTACTATCCAAAAACTCTTTCGTTCAGTAAGTTCTCCGGCCTGGAATCTTTTTTTCTCCGACGTTTCGCTTATCCTTAAGCTTCATCAGGGAGAAAGGATTTTAACTTTGTTTACAGCCGCTTATAAGTACGGAGCCTTGGACTGGCCCCTCCCCTGTGTGCTACTGTTGGCTGAAGTTTTGTTCCCGCCCACAAGCAGGCTAGCCTTGACCTGGGATTGGTTAGAATTTCTGTCCTGTATGTAATGAGTCCTGTCTCATGCAGGGCTGGCCCCGCCCCCTTCGCTCCACGTGTTCGTTATTTTTAAATTATATTTTTTTAACCTAATGTTTTAATGTTCCTTTAGTTTATCTTAGATGTTTGGGGTTATTTTTTTTGAGGTAATGTTTTTAAAAATATTGCTTTTTAACCTTTGAATCTGTTTTAATGCTCCAGGTCATTCTGGCGCCACGGAGTCTGACTGTCTGCTGACCCCGGGGCTTGATTACCTGTCCGCCTCACCTCATTTTTTAAATAAAAACATGAAGCTACTTCTCCAAACCCCCACCTCCGGCTATGCCTTTTAATTATGAGGGTATTTTAAACAATTAATTAAACTTCCCACCGATTTCCTCCTTTTTAAACCCGGTCGCTCGTTAAACGAAACTCAATCTCCCAGAATGCCTCACGCGGCGCTCGCTTTTCAGCGGCCGCGCAGAAAAAAACCGATTTCCAAGGTCCGATTCCCCAAAAAAACTCCCGAATCCGCCGCCACCCACCCCCCCGGGGGGAGAGGAGGGGGAAAGAAAGGTCCCCCAGCCCCAAAAAACCAGAGTAAACCCTTTTATTAGGGTTAGGGTTAGGGTTAGGGTTAGGGTTAGTGCATTAGGGTTAGGGTTAGGGTTAGGGTTAGGGTTAGTGCATTAGGGTTAGGGTTAGGGTTAGGGTTAGGGTTACGCTGCATTAGGGTTAGGGTTAGGGTTAGGGTTAGGGTTACGCTGCATTAGGGTTAGGGTTAGGGTTAGGGTTAGGGTTACGCTGCATTAGGGTTAGGGTTAGGGTTAGGGTTAGGGTTAGGGTAGGGTTAGGGTTAGGGTTAGGGTTAGGGTTACGCTGCATTAGGGTTAGGGTTAGGGTTAGGGTTACGCTGCATTAGGGTTAGGGTTAGGGTTAGGGTTAGGGTTACGCTGCATTAGGGTTAGGGTTAGGGTTAGGGTTAGTGTTACGCTGCATTAGGGTTAGGGTTAGGGTTAGGGTTAGGGTTAGTGAGGGTTAGGGTTAGGGTTAGGGTTAGGGTTAGGGTAACGCTGCATTAGGGTTAGGGTTAGGGTTACGCTGCATTAGGGTTAGGGTTAGGGTTAGGGTTAGGGTTAGGGTTACGCTGCATTAGGGTTAGGGTTAGGGTTAGGGTTAGTGAATTAGGGTTAGGGTTAGGGTTAGGGTTAGGGTTAGTGCATTAGGGTTAGGGTTAGGGTTAGGGTTAGGGTTAGGGTTAGGGTTACGCTGCATTAGGGTTATGGTTAGGGTTAGGGTTAGGGTTAGGGTTAGGGTTAGGTTTTAAAATGGTGGGCAGAGGGGGGAAACGCCCTCCCTATGTTGTCTGCCTCTTGGTTCTGGCCCGCACCTCAGACTGTTGCTGTTGTCCAAATGAATGCACCTTGTGCTTTAGCTTTAGGCACCATCCAGAGTTCCTGCTTGGCTACTACTGAATGTGTCCCGTCCTGCAGCCTTAAGTAGCATCCATCGTTCCTTCTTGGAACACTCCGACCGGTTTCGCCATCTTGCGGCTCATCAGGGAGCTATAAACAAACAGACCAAGTCCTTAGTGCGTCACTTGCAAAAGTTAGGTTTTAAAATGGTGGGCAGAGGGGGGAAACGCCCTCCCTATGTTGTCTGCCTCTTGGTTCTGGCCCGCACCTCAGACTGTTGCTGTTGTCCAAATGAATGCACCTTGTGCTTTAGCTTTAGGCACCATCCAGAGTTCCTGCTTGGCTACTACTGAATGTGTCCCGTCCTGCAGCCTTAAGTAGCATCCATCGTTCCTTCTTGGAACACTCCGACCGGTTTCGCCATCTTGCGGCTCATCAGGGAGCTATAAACAAACAGACCAAGTCCTTAGTGCGTCACTTGCAAAAGTTAGGTTTTAAAATGGTGGGCAGAGGGGGGAAACGCCCTCCCTATGTTGTCTGCCTCTTGGTTCTGGCCCGCACCTCAGACTGTTGCTGTTGTCCAAATGAATGCACCTTGTGCTTTAGCTTTAGGCACCATCCAGAGTTCCTGCTTGGCTACTACTGAATGTGTCCCGTCCTGCAGCCTTAAGTAGCATCCATCGTTCCTTCTTGGAACACTCCGACCGGTTTCGCCATCTTGCGGCTCATCAGGGAGCTATAAACAAACAGACCAAGTCCTTAGTGCGTCACTTGCAAAAGTTAGGTTTTAAAATGGTGGGCAGAGGGGGGAAACGCCCTCCCTATGTTGTCTGCCTCTTGGTTCTGGCCCGCACCTCAGACTGTTGCTGTTGTCCAAATGAATGCACCTTGTGCTTTAGCTTTAGGCACCATCCAGAGTTCCTGCTTGGCTACTACTGAATGTGTCCCGTCCTGCAGCCTTAAGTAGCATCCATCGTTCCTTCTTGGAACACTCCGACCGGTTTCGCCATCTTGCGGCTCATCAGGGAGCTATAAACAAACAGACCAAGTCCTTAGTGCGTCACTTGCAAAAGTTAGGTTTTAAAATGGTGGGCAGAGGGGGGAAACGCCCTCCCTATGTTGTCTGCCTCTTGGTTCTGGCCCGCACCTCAGACTGTTGCTGTTGTCCAAATGAATGCACCTTGTGCTTTAGCTTTAGGCACCATCCAGAGTTCCTGCTTGGCTACTACTGAATGTGTCCCGTCCTGCAGCCTTAAGTAGCATCCATCGTTCCTTCTTGGAACACTCCGACCGGTTTCGCCATCTTGCGGCTCATCAGGGAGCTATAAACAAACAGACCAAGTCCTTAGTGCGTCACTTGCAAAAGTTAGGTTTTAAAATGGTGGGCAGAGGGGGGAAACGCCCTCCCTATGTTGTCTGCCTCTTGGTTCTGGCCCGCACCTCAGACTGTTGCTGTTGTCCAAATGAATGCACCTTGTGCTTTAGCTTTAGGCACCATCCAGAGTTCCTGCTTGGCTACTACTGAATGTGTCCCGTCCTGCAGCCTTAAGTAGCATCCATCGTTCCTTCTTGGAACACTCCGACCGGTTTCGCCATCTTGCGGCTCATCAGGGAGCTATAAACAAACAGACCAAGTCCTTAGTGCGTCACTTGCAAAAGTTAGGTTTTAAAATGGTGGGCAGAGGGGGGAAACGCCCTCCCTATGTTGTCTGCCTCTTGGTTCTGGCCCGCACCTCAGACTGTTGCTGTTGTCCAAATGAATGCACCTTGTGCTTTAGCTTTAGGCACCATCCAGAGTTCCTGCTTGGCTACTACTGAATGTGTCCCGTCCTGCAGCCTTAAGTAGCATCCATCGTTCCTTCTTGGAACACTCCGACCGGTTTCGCCATCTTGCGGCTCATCAGGGAGCTATAAACAAACAGACCAAGTCCTTAGTGCGTCACTTGCAAAAGTTAGGTTTTAAAATGGTGGGCAGAGGGGGGAAACGCCCTCCCTATGTTGTCTGCCTCTTGGTTCTGGCCCGCACCTCAGACTGTTGCTGTTGTCCAAATGAATGCACCTTGTGCTTTAGCTTTAGGCACCATCCAGAGTTCCTGCTTGGCTACTACTGAATGTGTCCCGTCCTGCAGCCTTAAGTAGCATCCATCGTTCCTTCTTGGAACACTCCGACCGGTTTCGCCATCTTGCGGCTCATCAGGGAGCTATAAACAAACAGACCAAGTCCTTAGTGCGTCACTTGCAAAAGTTAGGTTTTAAAATGGTGGGCAGAGGGGGGAAACGCCCTCCCTATGTTGTCTGCCTCTTGGTTCTGGCCCGCACCTCAGACTGTTGCTGTTGTCCAAATGAATGCACCTTGTGCTTTAGCTTTAGGCACCATCCAGAGTTCCTGCTTGGCTACTACTGAATGTGTCCCGTCCTGCAGCCTTAAGTAGCATCCATCGTTCCTTCTTGGAACACTCCGACCGGTTTCGCCATCTTGCGGCTCATCAGGGAGCTATAAACAAACAGACCAAGTCCTTAGTGCGTCACTTGCAAAAGTTAGGTTTTAAAATGGTGGGCAGAGGGGGGAAACGCCCTCCCTATGTTGTCTGCCTCTTGGTTCTGGCCCGCACCTCAGACTGTTGCTGTTGTCCAAATGAATGCACCTTGTGCTTTAGCTTTAGGCACCATCCAGAGTTCCTGCTTGGCTACTACTGAATGTGTCCCGTCCTGCAGCCTTAAGTAGCATCCATCGTTCCTTCTTGGAACACTCCGACCGGTTTCGCCATCTTGCGGCTCATCAGGGAGCTATAAACAAACAGACCAAGTCCTTAGTGCGTCACTTGCAAAAGTTAGGTTTTAAAATGGTGGGCAGAGGGGGGAAACGCCCTCCCTATGTTGTCTGCCTCTTGGTTCTGGCCCGCACCTCAGACTGTTGCTGTTGTCCAAATGAATGCACCTTGTGCTTTAGCTTTAGGCACCATCCAGAGTTCCTGCTTGGCTACTACTGAATGTGTCCCGTCCTGCAGCCTTAAGTAGCATCCATCGTTCCTTCTTGGAACACTCCGACCGGTTTCGCCATCTTGCGGCTCATCAGGGAGCTATAAACAAACAGACCAAGTCCTTAGTGCGTTGCATTAGGGTTAGGGTTAGGGTTAGGGTTAGGGTTAGGGTTAGTGCATTAGGGTTAGGGTTAGGGTTAGGGTTAGGGTTAGGGTTAGGCTGCATTAGGGTTAGGGTTAGGGTTAGGGTTAGGGTTAGGGTTAGGGTACTGCATTAGGGTTAGGGTTAGGGTTAGGGTTAGGGTTAGGGTACTGCATGAGGGTTAGGGTTAGGGTTAGGGTTAGGGTTAGGGTTAGGGTTAGGGTTAGGTTGTATGGTGTGGGCAGGAGGGTAGTTACACCCTCTTGTGTTCGTATTCTCACTCATCCCTTGAGCTTCTTGTCACTTATACCTGCCACTTTTGGTTGGCCCACGCTTTACCTTACCACCTGGCTTCTTTTTCTTGCCGATCGCTTCTTAGTAATTTCTTGATCCGTAATCCTTTGATCCCCCTCTGGGGTTATAATCAGTTCCTGGGTTTTGCCAATTTATGGCCTCTATGTCGTATTTAGTTATTATTATTGGTGTTGGAACTCTACCCTTTATTTTACGTAGTGTTAGGGTTATGTTGTATTGAGGTTGGGGGGTTCAGGTTAGGGTTAGGGTTGCTGCACTGGGGTTAGTGTTGGGGTTAGGTGAGGGTCAGGGTCGCAGTTAGGTTCAGGGCTATATTGGGGTTAGGTTGGGGTGCATCAGGGTTAGGGTTAGGTGTTTAGGGGTGGGGTGGGGTTAGGGTTATGTTTTAGGGGTAGGGTTGGGTGCATCAGGGTTAGGGTTAGGTGTTTAGGGGTAGGGTAGGGTGCATCAGGGTTAGGGTTAGGTGTTTAGGGTTAGGGTTAGGGTTAGGGTTAGGGTTAGGGTTAGGGTTAGGGTTAGGGTTAGGGTTAGGGTTAGGGTTACGGTTAGGGTTACGGTTAGGGTTAGGGTTAGGGTTAGGGTTAGGGTTAGGGTTAGGGTTAGGGTTAGGGTTAGGGTTAGGGTTACGCTGCATTAGGGTTAGGGTTAGGGTTAGGGTTAGGGTTAGGGTTAGGGTTAGGGTTAGGGTTAGGGTTAGGGTTAGGGTTAGGGTTAGGTTTTAAAATGGTGGGCAGAGGGGGGAAACGCCCTCCCTATGTTGTCTGCCTCTTGGTTCTGGCCCGCACCTCAGACTGTTGCTGTTGTCCAAATGAATGCACCTTGTGCTTTAGCTTTAGGCACCATCCAGAGTTCCTGCTTGGCTACTACTGAATGTGTCCCGTCCTGCAGCCTTAAGTACCATCCATCGTTCCTTCTTGGAACACTCCGACCGGTTTCGCCATCTTGCGGCTCATCAGGGAGCTACAAACAAACAGACCAAGTCCTTAGTGCGTCACTTGCAAAGGTTAGGTTTTAAAATGGTGGGCAGAGGGGGGAAACGCCCTCCCTATGTTGTCTGCCTCTTGGTTCTGGCCCGCACCTCAGACTGTTGCTGTTGTCCAAATGAATGCACCTTGTGCTTTAGCTTTAGGCACCATCCAGAGTTCCTGCTTGGCTACTACTGAATGTGTCCCGTCCTGCAGCCTTAAGTAGCATCCATCGTTCCTTCTTGGAACACTCCGACCGGTTTCGCCATCTTGCGGCTCATCAGGGAGCTATAAACAAACAGACCAAGTCCTTAGTGCGTCACTTGCAAAAGTTAGGTTTTAAAATGGTGGGCAGAGGGGGGAAACGCCCTCCCTATGTTGTCTGCCTCTTGGTTCTGGCCCGCACCTCAGACTGTTGCTGTTGTCCAAATGAATGCACCTTGTGCTTTAGCTTTAGGCACCATCCAGAGTTCCTGCTTGGCTACTACTGAATGTGTCCCGTCCTGCAGCCTTAAGTAGCATCCATCGTTCCTTCTTGGAACACTCCGACCGGTTTCGCCATCTTGCGGCTCATCAGGGAGCTATAAACAAACAGACCAAGTCCTTAGTGCGTCACTTGCAAAAGTTAGGTTTTAAAATGGTGGGCAGAGGGGGGAAACGCCCTCCCTATGTTGTCTGCCTCTTGGTTCTGGCCCGCACCTCAGACTGTTGCTGTTGTCCAAATGAATGCACCTTGTGCTTTAGCTTTAGGCACCATCCAGAGTTCCTGCTTGGCTACTACTGAATGTGTCCCGTCCTGCAGCCTTAAGTAGCATCCATCGTTCCTTCTTGGAACACTCCGACCGGTTTCGCCATCTTGCGGCTCATCAGGGAGCTATAAACAAACAGACCAAGTCCTTAGTGCGTCACTTGCAAAAGTTAGGTTTTAAAATGGTGGGCAGAGGGGGGAAACGCCCTCCCTATGTTGTCTGCCTCTTGGTTCTGGCCCGCACCTCAGACTGTTGCTGTTGTCCAAATGAATGCACCTTGTGCTTTAGCTTTAGGCACCATCCAGAGTTCCTGCTTGGCTACTACTGAATGTGTCCCGTCCTGCAGCCTTAAGTAGCATCCATCGTTCCTTCTTGGAACACTCCGACCGGTTTCGCCATCTTGCGGCTCATCAGGGAGCTATAAACAAACAGACCAAGTCCTTAGTGCGTCACTTGCAAAAGTTAGGTTTTAAAATGGTGGGCAGAGGGGGGAAACGCCCTCCCTATGTTGTCTGCCTCTTGGTTCTGGCCCGCACCTCAGACTGTTGCTGTTGTCCAAATGAATGCACCTTGTGCTTTAGCTTTAGGCACCATCCAGAGTTCCTGCTTGGCTACTACTGAATGTGTCCCGTCCTGCAGCCTTAAGTAGCATCCATCGTTCCTTCTTGGAACACTCCGACCGGTTTCGCCATCTTGCGGCTCATCAGGGAGCTATAAACAAACAGACCAAGTCCTTAGTGCGTCACTTGCAAAAGTTAGGTTTTAAAATGGTGGGCAGAGGGGGGAAACGCCCTCCCTATGTTGTCTGCCTCTTGGTTCTGGCCCGCACCTCAGACTGTTGCTGTTGTCCAAATGAATGCACCTTGTGCTTTAGCTTTAGGCACCATCCAGAGTTCCTGCTTGGCTACTACTGAATGTGTCCCGTCCTGCAGCCTTAAGTAGCATCCATCGTTCCTTCTTGGAACACTCCGACCGGTTTCGCCATCTTGCGGCTCATCAGGGAGCTATAAACAAACAGACCAAGTCCTTAGTGCGTCACTTGCAAAAGTTAGGTTTTAAAATGGTGGGCAGAGGGGGGAAACGCCCTCCCTATGTTGTCTGCCTCTTGGTTCTGGCCCGCACCTCAGACTGTTGCTGTTGTCCAAATGAATGCACCTTGTGCTTTAGCTTTAGGCACCATCCAGAGTTCCTGCTTGGCTACTACTGAATGTGTCCCGTCCTGCAGCCTTAAGTAGCATCCATCGTTCCTTCTTGGAACACTCCGACCGGTTTCGCCATCTTGCGGCTCATCAGGGAGCTATAAACAAACAGACCAAGTCCTTAGTGCGTCACTTGCAAAAGTTAGGTTTTAAAATGGTGGGCAGAGGGGGGAAACGCCCTCCCTATGTTGTCTGCCTCTTGGTTCTGGCCCGCACCTCAGACTGTTGCTGTTGTCCAAATGAATGCACCTTGTGCTTTAGCTTTAGGCACCATCCAGAGTTCCTGCTTGGCTACTACTGAATGTGTCCCGTCCTGCAGCCTTAAGTAGCATCCATCGTTCCTTCTTGGAACACTCCGACCGGTTTCGCCATCTTGCGGCTCATCAGGGAGCTATAAACAAACAGACCAAGTCCTTAGTGCGTCACTTGCAAAAGTTAGGTTTTAAAATGGTGGGCAGAGGGGGGAAACGCCCTCCCTATGTTGTCTGCCTCTTGGTTCTGGCCCGCACCTCAGACTGTTGCTGTTGTCCAAATGAATGCACCTTGTGCTTTAGCTTTAGGCACCATCCAGAGTTCCTGCTTGGCTACTACTGAATGTGTCCCGTCCTGCAGCCTTAAGTAGCATCCATCGTTCCTTCTTGGAACACTCCGACCGGTTTCGCCATCTTGCGGCTCATCAGGGAGCTATAAACAAACAGACCAAGTCCTTAGTGCGTCACTTGCAAAAGTTAGGTTTTAAAATGGTGGGCAGAGGGGGGAAACGCCCTCCCTATGTTGTCTGCCTCTTGGTTCTGGCCCGCACCTCAGACTGTTGCTGTTGTCCAAATGAATGCACCTTGTGCTTTAGCTTTAGGCACCATCCAGAGTTCCTGCTTGGCTACTACTGAATGTGTCCCGTCCTGCAGCCTTAAGTAGCATCCATCGTTCCTTCTTGGAACACTCCGACCGGTTTCGCCATCTTGCGGCTCATCAGGGAGCTATAAACAAACAGACCAAGTCCTTAGTGCGTTGCATTAGGGTTAGGGTTAGGGTTAGGGTTAGGGTTAGGGTTAGTGCATTAGGGTTAGGGTTAGGGTTAGGGTTAGGGTTAGGGTTAGGCTGCATTAGGGTTAGGGTTAGGGTTAGGGTTAGGGTTAGGGTTAGGGTACTGCATTAGGGTTAGGGTTAGGGTTAGGGTTAGGGTTAGGGTACTGCATGAGGGTTAGGGTTAGGGTTAGGGTTAGGGTTAGGGTTAGGGTTAGGGTTAGGTTGTATGGTGTGGGCAGGAGGGTAGTTACACCCTCTTGTGTTCGTATTCTCACTCATCCCTTGAGCTTCTTGTCACTTATACCTGCCACTTTTGGTTGGCCCACGCTTTACCTTACCACCTGGCTTCTTTTTCTTGCCGATCGCTTCTTAGTAATTTCTTGATCCGTAATCCTTTGATCCCCCTCTGGGGTTATAATCAGTTCCTGGGTTTTGCCAATTTATGGCCTCTATGTCGTATTTAGTTATTATTATTGGTGTTGGAACTCTACCCTTTATTTTACGTAGTGTTAGGGTTATGTTGTATTGAGGTTGGGGGGTTCAGGTTAGGGTTAGGGTTGCTGCACTGGGGTTAGTGTTGGGGTTAGGTGAGGGTCAGGGTCGCAGTTAGGTTCAGGGCTATATTGGGGTTAGGTTGGGGTGCATCAGGGTTAGGGTTAGGTGTTTAGGGGTGGGGTGGGGTTAGGGTTATGTTTTAGGGGTAGGGTTGGGTGCATCAGGGTTAGGGTTAGGTGTTTAGGGGTAGGGTAG
The DNA here is from genome assembly GCF_035084215.1 of Heptranchias perlo. Lineage (NCBI taxonomy): Eukaryota > Metazoa > Chordata > Chondrichthyes > Hexanchiformes > Hexanchidae > Heptranchias > Heptranchias perlo. The sequence goes on from NW_027139378.1 coordinate 261,512, forward strand.
GGTGCATCAGGGTTAGGGTTAGGTGTTTAGGGTTAGGGTTAGGGTTAGGGTTAGGGTTAGGGTTAGGGTTAGGGTTAGGGTTAGGGTTAGGGTTAGGGTTAGGGTTAGGGTTAGGGTTAGGGTTAGGGTTAGGGTTAGGGTTAGGGTTAGGGTTAGGGTTACGGTTACGGTTACGGTTAGGGTTAGGGTTAGGGTTAGGGTTAGGGTTAGGGTTAGGGTTAGGGTTAGGGTTAGGGTTAGGGTTAGGGTTAGGGTTAGGGTTACGCTGCATTAGGGTTAGGGTTAGGGTTAGGGTTAGGGTTAGGGTTAGGGTTAGGGTTAGGGTTAGGGTTAGGGTTAGGGTTAGGGTTAGGGTTAGGGTTAGGGTTAGGGTTAGGGTTAGGGTTAGGGTTAGGGTTAGGGTTAGTGCATTAGGGTTAGGGTTAGGGTTAGGGTTAGGGTTAGGGTTAGGGTTAGGGTTAGGGTTAGGGTTAGGGTTAGGGTTAGGGTTAGGGTTAGGCTGCATTAGGGTTAGGGTTAGGGTTAGGGTTAGGGTTAGGGTTAGGGTTAGGGTTAGGGTTAGGGTTAGGGTTAGGGTTAGGGTTAGGGTTAGGGTTAGGGTTACGCTGCATTAGGGTTAGGGTTAGGGTTAGGGTTAGGGTTAGGGTTAGGGTTAGGGTTAGGGTTAGGGTTAGGGTTAGGGTTAGGGTTAGGGTTAGGGTTAGGGTTACGCTGCATTAGGGTTAGGGTTAGGGTTAGGGTTAGGGTTAGGGTTAGGGTTAGGGTTAGGGTTAGGGTTAGGGTTAGGGTTAGGGTTAGGGTTAGGATAGGGTTAGGGTTAGGGTTAGGGTTAGGGTTAGGGTTAGGGTTAGGGTTAGGGTTAGGGTTAGGGTTAGGGTTAGGGTTAGGGTTACGCTGCATTAGGGTTAGGGTTAGGGTTAGGGTTAGGGTTAGGGTTAGGGTTAGGGTTAGGGTTAGGGTTAGGGTTAGGGTTAGGGTTAGGGTACTGCATTAGGGTTAGGGTTAGGGTTAGGGTTAGGGTTAGGGTTAGGGTTAGGGTTAGGGTTAGGGTTAGGGTTAGGGTTAGGGTTACGCTGCATTAGGGTTAGGGTTAGGGTTAGGGTTAGGGTTAGGGTTAGGGTTAGGGTTAGGGTTAGGGTTAGGGTTAGGGTTAGGGTTAGGGTTAGGGTTAGGGTTAGGGTTACGCTGCATTAGGGTTAGGGTTAGGGTTAGGGTTAGGGTTAGGGTTAGGGTTAGGGTTAGGGTTAGGGTTAGGGTTAGGGTTAGGGTTAGGGTTAGGGTTAGGGTTAGGGTTAGGGTTAGGGTTAGGGTTAGGGTTAGGGTTAGGGTTAGGGCATTAGGGCTAGGGTTAGGGTTAGGGTTAGGGTTAGGGTTAGGGTTAGGGTTAGGGTTAGGGTTAGGGTTAGGGTTAGGGTTAGGGTTAGGGTTAGGGTTAGGGTTAGGGTTAGGTTTTAAAATGGTGGGCAGAGGGGGGAAACGCCCTCCCTATATTGTCTGCCTCTTGGTTCTGGCCCGCACCTCAGACTGTTGCTGTTGTCCAAATGAATGCACCTTGTGCTTTAGCTTTAGGCACCATCCAGAGTTCCTGCTTGGCTACTACTGAATGTGTCCCGTCCTCCAGCCTTAAGTACCATCCATCGTTCCTTCTTGGAACACTCCGACCGGTTTCGCCATCTTGCGGCTCATCAGGGAGCTATAAACAAACAGACCAAGTCCTTAGTGCGTCACTTGCAAAAGTTAGGTTTTAAAATGGTGGGCAGAGGGGGGAAACGCCCTCCCTATATTGTCTGCCTCTTGGTTCTGGCCCGCACCTCAGACTGTTGCTGTTGTCCAAATGAATGCACCTTGTGCTTTAGCTTTAGGCACCATCCAGAGTTAGGGTTAGGGTTAGGGTTAGGGTTAGGGTTAGGGTTAGGGTTAGGGTTAGGGTTAGGGTTAGGGTTAGGGTTAGGGTTAGGGTTAGGGTTAGGGTTAGGGTTAGGGTTAGGGTTAGGGTTAGGGTTAGGGTTAGGGTTAGGGTTAGGGTTAGGGTTAGGGTTAGGGTTAGGGTTAGGGTTAGGGTTAGGGTTAGGGTTAGGGTTAGGGTTAGGGTTAGGGTTAGGGTTAGGGTTAGGGTTAGGGTTAGGGTTAGGGTTAGGGTTAGGGTTAGGGTTAGGGTTAGGGTTAGGGTTAGGGTTAGGGTTAGGGTTAGGGTTAGGGTTAGGGTTAGGGTTAGGGTTAGGGTTAGGGTTAGGGTTAGGGTTAGGGTTAGGGTTAGGGTTAGGGTTAGGGTTAGGGTTAGGGTTAGGGTTAGGGTTAGGGTTAGGGTTAGGGTTAGGGTTAGGGTTAGGGTTAGGGTTAGGGTTAGGGTTAGGGTTAGGGTTAGGGTTAGGGTTAGGGTTAGGGTTAGGGTTAGGGTTAGGGTTAGGGTTAGGGTTAGGGTTAGGGTTAGGGTTAGGGTTAGGGTTAGGGTTAGGGTTAGGGTTAGGGTTAGGGTTAGGGTTAGGGTTAGGGTTAGGGTTAGGGTTAGGGTTAGGGTTAGGGTTAGGGTTAGGGTTAGGGTTAGGGTTAGGGTTAGGGTTAGGGTTAGGGTTAGGGTTAGGGTTAGGGTTAGGGTTAGGGTTAGGGTTAGGGTTAGGGTTAGGGTTAGGGTTAGGGTTAGGGTTAGGGTTAGGGTTAGGGTTAGGGTTAGGGTTAGGGTTAGGGTTAGGGTTAGGGTTAGGGTTAGGGTTAGGGTTAGGGTTAGGGTTAGGGTTAGGGTTAGGGTTAGGGTTAGGGTTAGGGTTAGGGTTA